>NW_027307912.1:300000-379000 GCF_047496885.1 Scyliorhinus torazame | reverse complement strand
TGGGAATCGATTTCATGAATTCCCATAATCTTTCATTCGATCCAGTCAACCAGTGTGTCTGGAAGATGGCAAAATCGGCAAGAGCCCCCGCAACGCTCAACATAGGAGAGTACGCGAACAACATTAGCGCCGTAGGTGAATTTTGGTTCAACCCGACCACGCTTAGTACGGACAAACAGGTTAGGGCAGTTCTGCAAAAGAACAGGGCAGCATTCGCGACCCACAAGCACGACTGTGGACGGATGACTGGCTCCGTACAAATAACAGGACCTGTCCCTAGACCCCAAAAACTGTATGGATTTCCCCAAGAGGCAGAGGGAGAAATCTCCAAGGTAATAGAAAGCTTATTAGAGCAGGGCGTACTTAGATCAGTAGCCTCCACTAATAATGCCCCGATTTGGCCAGTGAGAAAGCCCGATAGATCATGGCGACTGACTATCGATTACCGGGAACTCAACAAAATCACCCCCGCAGCAGCCCCCACAGTAGCAACAAGTCCCGAGACCATGCTCAAGCAGGGACTCAATTCCCGCTACTTCACGGTTTTGGACATCAGTAATGGATTCTGGTCCATTCCATTGGCAAAGGTGTGCCAGTACAAATTTGCCTTCTGTAGCGCACAATGACTTACGCGAGACGAGAAGCGATGAAGTCGATCTAGGCTTTATTAAGCGAGACTTGTCCCCAGCAGCTCAGCAACAGAATGAGGCCGCGGGGAGAAGCTCGAGCTCTTCTAGTCCGCCTTCAGGGCGGAGCCAGAAGTCGGCAGATCCAACCAGGCCCCGGGACCTGTCAGCCAATAGCCTCTCGGCTTCGCAGGTACCACATTACCCCTAATACATACCACTTCACCTTTAGCACAGCAGTACACGTGGACATGCCTGCCACAAGGCTTCCACAACTCCCCCTCCATTTTCCACCGACAGCTGGCAAATGGTTTAGCCAAATTCTCTCGCCCCGACTGTCTGGTTCAGTATGTAGACGACGTACTACTGCAGACAGACACCAAGGCAGAGCACATTGAGCTTCTGTCCGAACTCCTGGAACTCTTACACTCAATTGGTTGTAAAGTCAACCCCAAAAAGGCCCAGAAGAAAAAGTGATATATTTGGGTACAATTATCACGCACGGTAAACGCGAGATCGAGCATAAAAGGATTGACTCGATTGCCAAATTGCCCCTTGCCCAGAACGTTTCAGCCCTCCGGTCGTTTTTAGGGCTGGTTGGCTACTGCCGAAACCACATTGACGGTTTCGCCAGCAAGGCAGCACCCCTCTCAGACCTCCTAAAGAAAGGAGCCCCCTGGGAATGGCTTCCGCAGCATACGGATGCTGTGGACTCTTTAAAACAGGCACTCATAGCAGCCCTCGCACTACAAGTTCCAGACCCGCTTTCCCCTTACGCCACAGAGGTAGCGACCAGAGACCACACCCTTTCGGCCGTGCTCCTCCAGGAACGGCACGACCAGTTCAGGCGCGTAGCTTACGCCTCCAGAATTTTAGATGCTGTGGAACAGGGATTTTCAGCCTGTGAGAGGCACCTGCCGCAGTATTTTGGGCAGTGCAGTATTTTTCATATATTACCGGACTGAACCCCATCACAATTCTCCCCGAACACACCCCCACCCAACCTTTACTGGACAGATGACTCAAGGACGGTACAGTAAGCCAGATTAGAGCAGCGAGATGGACCCTTCTCTTGCAGGGACATCACTATTAAAAGGACAAAGACGCATACCTATTTAGCCGACAACTTACATTACCCCGGAACCCCCCATGAATGCGAAATTATCTCTCTACACCACGACACAGGCCCCTTTATTGCTAAAACACCCCCCAGACAGATAGGTAGTTCAACCCAGAGCCCCCAGCACACAGACACATGTGAGCCCATAAAGATCTATGTGGATGGATCTTCCACAGTCTTGGATGGACATCAGGAAATCGATCCCACTACAGCCCATCTCAAGCAGCTTTGTTGGTGGCCGAATTTAAAGGATGATGTAAACCATTACATCGAGAATTGTCTTGTCTGTGCCCAGAATAATCCAGACAGATATACCAAAAAGGCTCAACTCAGCCACACCCGACCTGTTAATGGCCCCTGGACTAACCTCCAGATTGATTTTATAGGACCATTGACCCCTTGCAGGAATGGCTATAAATATGTACTTGTGGTAATTGACACATTTATGAAATGGGTGGAAGCATTCCCAGCCCGCACAAACACGGCAAAAACCACAGCCAAGATTTTGACCCACCACCCCCGCAGCATTGAATCTGGCCAAGGTTCCCATTTTACGGGACGTGTCATGCAGAACGTCCTCACGATATTTGGCATCACCCAAAAATTCCACATAGCATACCACCCACAGTCGAGTGGTATCGTGGAGCGCATGAATCGGACCCTAAAATCCACCCTCAGGAAAATGATCCAGCAGAACAACACCACTTGGGACTCAGTCCTTCCTTTCGCGCTGATGTTTTTGCGTAACACAATTTCTACTTCCACAGGTTACACCCCACACACCCTCATGACCGGACGCCCCTTGAAAGGCACAGAATATTTATTAGGTTTAGAGTTGACCAGCCCCGAAGTGACGGCCCTCACACATGAGAAAGCAGTACAGCAATTAGTTGAAAATGTTAAAACGGCTCAGCTCGCAGCCGCAGTAAAATTGGGCATCAGAAAGAAACAGAGCAAGGCTTGTTTCGCCAAGATGTGGAGATGCCGGCGTTGGACTGGGGTGAGCACAGTACGAAGTCTTACAACACCAGGTTAAAGTCCAACAGGTTTGTTTCGATGTCACTAGCTTTCGGAGCGCTGCTCCTTCCTCAGATTCACCTGAGGAAGGAGCAGCGCTCCGAAAGCTAGTGACATCGAAACAAACCTGTTGGACTTTAACCTGGTGTTGTAAGACTTCGTACTGTTTCGCCAAGACAGTGCATGCGACTGAGTACAGTATAGGACAGCAAGTTATGCTCTCTGTATATAAACCCAGCACATTCCTGTCACCAAAATACTCGGGTCCGTACTCCATTGCGGATAAAGTAAGCCCTTCCGTATATAAGATAAAATATCCCAACGATAGGACTGCGTGGTTCCATATAAACCAGCTGAAGGCATATGGAACACAGTCGGACCACGCACACCACGTCATGCTCGACGCAGCACACCACACCCCGCCCACAGCCAACGTAACCCTACCATCCCCCAACACGTCCAGCCCAGCCACGGACTCGACCTCGACTCCACCCCCGAAATATACACTCCGCCCCGGAACGCCCACAGACTGCAGCAGCAGAAACAGCGACTGTGACTCGGACGATAGCCACAGCACGCCTCCCTACTATCCCCATGCAACAGGACCCACACCCAGCGATTCCGACTACGATCCAAGTGATCCCTTCATGATCACTTTCCTAAACAAACCCCACCACAGACCACCGAACTACACCGACAACCCCGATTTTTGTCCCCACACAACTAGACACCAACTATTGGCACCGTGATAACTCGTTCCGACTCGTCCGCAGCCCTTTCAGCCCTGATCCACTCCAGAGTTTGGCACACTGGAGAAGAGTGCGACCTTGGGTCTGACTCCCAAACCGAGAACCCCTTTGCGACCCTGTTCGCAACCGAGAACTGAGGTGTCCAGATGATGTTTTAAAGGAACCGCTTGGGAGAAGTGGTGTCCATTCTGATGGAACCTGCCGCATGTTTTATGTTGTTTGTACGTTTGTTAAGTGTTGTTTGTCAGACTGGAAAAAAAAATTTTTCATTGTCCGCACGCCTTTTCAGCAGAAACCTCTGAGGACTTGCCTACAGAGACTCACTATTGCCAGACACTAGTTCAGCGGAACTAGCTTGTCTGCAGAGACTGGTTAAGGAACCAGACGCCCGTTCGTAACTGCCCTTCTGGTTCGAAGGTATAACCACTACGGCAGCCTCACCACGATGACTACATTTCTTGCCCGTTCTTGTCGGTTGCTCAGGCAGTGGAGAAACGGCTTGGGACCCGCCCTGCCTGGGAACCCCCCCTCTGGTCAACTACGCTCGGGTAGGAGAGACACCGCATTGGTAGCCGTCCTACCCGGGGACTCCATCCAACTCTTACCCGTCGCGGTCCATACGCACCTCATTTTGGCACTTTCAGTTCAAAAAGTTTTGTTTGTTTCAAGTAACCCTTAGGTTGCCAACCACATGCTATTTACATCCTCAAACATTTGGATGGTAAATTGCGCAGTCTGCGAGACGGCTCGCAGTGGTTCATTATTGGGAAGTGTGTCTTGTCCTAAAATTCGATTTTGGGAAAAAAAAAAATGAGGGAGTCACACATAGTGACCAATTATAAAGGGAGTAATTGGCACGACAGGACAGACACACTATCGTACGAGATATCAAACAAAGATAGTTACAGACAGTATGCTTGTTTCCACAGAACTCCAGAAGCTCCAGGACCGGAGAAGAGAAGAAAGAAAAGGGAAGAGAAGAGCCATGAGGGGCAGCACGGTAGCATGGTGGTTAGCACAATTGCTTCACAGCTCCAGGGTCCCAGGGTCGATTCCCCGCTGGGTCACTGTCTGTGCGGAGTCTGCACGTTCTCCCCGTGTCTGCGTGGGTTTCCTCCGGGTGCTCCGGTTTCCTCCCACAGTCCAAAGATGTGCAGGTTAGGTGGATTGGTCATGTTAAAATTGCCCTTAGTGTCTAAAATTGCCCTTAGTGTTGGGTCGGGTTACTGGGTTATGGGGATAGGGTGGGGTGTGAGCTTGGGTAGGGTGCTCTTTCAAAGAGCCGGTGCAGACTCGATGGGCCGAGTGGCCTCCTTCTACACTGTAAATTCTATGACTTCCTTCACATGGATCAGCATCATCTTTATGGACATTTGGTTGCGTGTGAACGCGAACCCCATGACTTCAAGCCCCCCAGCCGTTAATGTTTCACTTCCCCACAGTACCCAGAGCCCAGTCACCAGCGACACCACATCTTGGTATGCCAGGTTTATAACCTGATACTCCCTGTCCTATGAAATGAAAAATGAAATGAAGTGAAAATCGCTTATTGTCACACGTAGGCTTCAAATGAAGTTACTGTGAAAAGCCCCGAGTCGCCACATTCCGGCGCCTGTTCGGGGAGGCTGTTACGGGAATTGAACCGTGCTGCTGACCTGCCTTGGTCTGCTTCCAAAGCCAGCGATTTAGCCCTGTGCTAAACAGCCATAATAGAAACCTTACTGGTATTAGCGATACTCTACTGCATAGTGCAGACTATGCATCTACGGAAATGGCGAAGGAGAGCCTACCGCGCACGAACCCTGGTATATAGGATCAGATCCCCTATTTTCGGATACGACCAGACCCCGACCCCCGCGATCTATAACAAAGAGCAGTCACTTGCGTTTATTGTAAATAAAGAAATGTAAAGAACTGTTCATGACCAAATTGTGCGATCCTGAGCTTGACTGCCAAGCTAGGAAAACTGTGTATAAACTGCTATGATTTTGTTTGTATGGTTGAGGAAGTTAGGATAATGAAATGTTTAAGTGAGTGTAGTGTATTAAGAATAGTTAGAGGTTCCCAGATTATTGTTTTGTAATACATGTCCCTGTTTGACATAGCGCCCTTAGAATTCTCAGCTAAAAAACTTTTTGCATAGCTATGGTCAGTGCAGAGGCCATGAAGGAAGTGCTCCCCCCCCAGGTCAGGAAATGGAAAGCAACACAGTTGTGTGATCCTTCGCGCTTCGCGTTAGGATCACAAGGAGGGAATGTAGCCACTTAAAATGGCCAACTCCCGATTTAAAATGGCGAACGGCAAAGGCTGATGGGAAAGTCAGCCAACAGGACAAAAATGAGCAGCTGCAGGTTGGCTGTGTATTTACCTCTGGAAAGGCCAGACAAGATCCATACCAGCAACCATCAGCATAACAAAACACCAGCCATCTGCATACTAATGAGCAATCCCCAGGAACAATAAGCAACATTTAGACACACAAAGCAAAACCAGACTCTTCGGCGCCAGCAGAAGCCTACACAAAAGGAGGTGAACGGCCACCTCAGGACCGCCCATCGATCAGGGAACCGTTCCAGCATTGGAGAAAATCGAACCAAGTGATTGGGACAAAGTCCAATCACTTGGAACCAGGTACATGGTCCGCCCCGAAAGGCGGGAAGCCCCTGGGGACGATAAGAATTGAGCCCCAAGTTCAAGGCGCTCTCTTCCACCGCTTCCAGCTCTTCTTCTTTGGCTCGCTTCCAGCTCTTCCAGCTCTCGTCACTCTTCAGCAGCCGATCGAACCTGTAAGTCTTACTTCAACGCTCGCTACGAGATAGGCGCTCCTAGCTACCAACCTGTACCAACTTCGAATCCCGCAGGCTCAGAACCCGAACAAAAGGCCATTTGTTTCCCTGACGTGGTGGGCCAGTTCCAAGTTAAGTATAGGCCTGTTAGTTGTAGAAGTAGCTTAAACGTAGAATTTGTGCATGGGTAGTGATTACTCTGTATAATAAACGTTCTTTGATTTAAATCTTACTAATCGGTGTATTGGATTATGGACCATTATTCGGACTTTAACCATGTGGCGGTATAAAGATACCTGGCGACTCAAGAGCAAAGGTGATAAAACAGAGCAATTAAACTAAGGCAAAGTTAGGAACACCTGCTGCTGCTCCTGGAGGCTTTGGGGCTTGGCCTCTTGAACTGTTCAAGTTGATTTTGGGATTCTGGCACATTTTTTACTGACCTTCGTTTGTTTTGAAGCGGCTATCTGGGGTTTCTTCCCTGGGCATCGACGTATCACCGGTTGGCCATTTTTGTGGATTATTAGTGGACTTTTCAAGCTGCACTGGTGTGTCCGCGAGTTTTGGACTTTTCAAGATGTACTGGTATGTTAACAAGTTTTGGACTTTTCTACCTGTGCTGGCATGTCAACGAGTTTTGGACTTTTTAAGATGTACTGGTGTGTCAACGAGTTTTGTATCAGATACTGTTTTGTTGTACTAGGACTGTCTCTTTTTGTTTTTTTACCTTGTACTTGTTGTCTCAGTCCATGGTGTTAAACTGCTCTGCTTGCCGGTTGGGCAGGTTACCACGGTGCTGTGAAGGAGGGCCCCTCTCTCCTCTGCCACTCCCGGATGTGTATCTTTCTGGTGGTCTGTGCTCTTCGAGGCAGGGCCTCTCCTCCGATGTGAGGCTACCGGGCCGATGTGGGGGGAGAGCGGGGGTGGCGGGGGGGGGGGGGGGGGGGGTGCGATAAACAGCACTAGGACTGCTTTTTGGAATTTTGTGTTGATTTATTACTGTTGTTTCTGTCCATATTGTTCAGCTGCTCTGCTTACAAATGGTCCCTTGCCCGTTGGGCAGGTTACCACAGTTCCGTGAAAGAAGGACCCTCTCTCCTCTGTCATGCCCAGGTGTGTATCTTTCCAGAGTTTGTGCTCCTTGCGGAGGGAGCCTCTCCTCTGATGTGAGGCTACGGGGGGGGGGGGGGGGGGTGACGGATGAAGTAGCCGCTTGCTCGTTTTCTGGCTAGCGGCCTGGAACTGTTTCTTTGGTTTTAACTGGGACCCCTTCGGGGGGGAAAAACAGGGGGTGCTTGTGTAACATACATGAGTGGCTTTTGGTATTAATAGATGTTTCTTCCTTTTGACGTGCTACTGTTTTTTTTGTTATTTTTGACTGTACCGTTTTTTATATGTCGATGAATTGGTTTTGTCATTTAACTGTTCAAATGTATTGAGGCCTTGTGACTGTTGTACTTATGTGACTGTCAAATGTATTGTGGCCCTGTGCCTTGTTACAGTTTTACTCGTGTGACTGTCGGAATGTTACCACAATAAATATTGAGAGATGGGTGAGTGTGTGAGAGATGGTTGGGTCTGTGTGTGAAAAATGAATCAGTGTGTGTGCGCGAGAGAAGTGTGTGTGGAAGAGGTGTGTGTGCGAGGGAGAGAGTGAGATGCGTGTGTGAGGGAGAGAGATAAGTGTGTGTATATGTGTGTGCAAGAGGGTTGAGTGTGTGTGAGAGGGAGGGTCGAGTGTGTGCGAGGGAGGGGGTGAATGTGTGCGAGAGAGGGGTGCGTGTGTGCGAGAGGGGTGTGTGTGTGCGAGAGAGGGGGGTGTGTGTGTGTGCGAGAGGGGTGTGTGTATGCGAGAGAGGGGTGTGTGTGTGTGAGAGAGGGGTGAGTGTGTGTGAGAGAGGGGTGATTGTGTGAGAGAGGGGCGAGTGTGTGCGAGAGAGGGGCGAGTGTGTGCGAGAGAGGGGCGAGTGTGTGCGAGAGAGGGGCGAGTGTGTGCGAGAGAGGGGCAAGTGTGTGCGAGAGAGGGGCGAGTGTGTGCGAGAGAGGGGTGAGTGTGTGTGAGAGAGGGGTGAGGGGGTGAGTCTGTGCGAGAGAGGTGAGTGTGTGCATGAGAGGGGTGAGTGTGTGCGAGAGAGGTGTGAGTGTGTGCGAGAGAGGTGTGAGTGTGTGCGAGAGGGGTGAGTGTGCGAGAGAGGTGAGTGTGTGCAAGAGAGGGGTGAGTGTGTGTGAGAGAGGTGTGAGTGTGTGGGACATGGGGGGTGAGTGAGTGGGAAAGAGGGGAGTAAGTGAGTGGGGGAGAGAGGTGATGTGTGTGAGAGAGGGGTGCGTCTGTGTGAGAGAAGAGTGAGTGTCTGTGCGAGAGGGTTGAGTATGTGTGCGCATGTGTGGTGCATATGTGCGCGAGAGGGATGAGTGTGTAAGAGAGATGAGTGTGTAAGAGAGATGTGTGTTAGAGAGAGCGATGAATATGAGTTAAGTGTGTGAGAGAGGTGATTCTGTGTGAGGGGGATGAATGTGCGAGAGAGTTGGGTGTCTGTGCAACAGTGGTGACTGTGTGTGCGAGAGGGGTGAGTGTGTGAGAGGGACAAGTGTGTAAAAGAGGTGTGTGTTAGAGACAGAACAGTGAGAGAGATGTAAGTGTGTGTGAGAGGGGTGAGTCTGCGAGAGGGTTGTGTTTGTACAACAGTGGTGACTGTGTGTGAGAGGGGCGAGTGTGCGTGAAAGGAGCGATTGAGAGGGGTGAATGTGAGAGAGGGTGTGTGAGAGATGTGAGAGAGGGTGTGTGAGAGATGTGAGTCTTTGTGATAAGAATGGGGTGAGTGTGTGTGACGCTTGAGTGCATCTGTGTGAGAGAAAGACGGGGTGATTGTGTGAGAGGGGAGTGTGTGATGTAGGTTTGAGTGTGTGAGAGAGGGATGAGTGGGAGCGAGGGGTGAGTGTGTGTTAGAGGGGGGTGAGTGTGTGTGCGGTGAGTGTGTAACAGAGAGGGGTGAGTGTGAACAAGGTTTGAGTGAGAAAGGGGGTGAGTGTGTGAGCGCAGAGTGGGAGAGCGAGGGTGTGAGTGTGTGAGGTCGAGAGGTGTGCGTGAGAGGGGTGAGTGTGCGTGAGAGGGGTGAGTGTGCGTGAGAGGGGTGAGTGTGCGTGAGAGGCGTATGCATGAGAGATGTGTGAATGAGGTGAGTGTGTGAGAGAAATGTGAGTGGGGTGAGGGTGTGTGCGAGAGGGTTCAGAGTGTGTGAGGGAGAGAGATGTGTGTGTGAGGGAGAGAGGTGTGTAAGTGTGTGTGACAGAGAGAGATATGTAAGTGTGTGTGTGAGCAAGAGAGGTGTGTGTGAGGGAGAGAGATGTGTGTGTATGCATGAGGGAGATTGATATGTGTGTGTGAGGGAGAGAGATGTGTGTGAGGGAGAGAGATGTGTGTGAAGGAGAGAGATACTTACATGTATGTGTGTGTGAGGGAGAGACATACTTGTGTGTGTGGGGGAGAGATACTTGTGTGTGTGTGAGGGAGATATACTTTGTGTGTGTGTGTGGGGGGGGAGAGATACTTGTATGTGTGTGAGGGAGAGATGTGTGGGTGTGAGGGATAGAGATGCATGTGTGTGTAAGGGAGAGAGATGTGTGTGTGTGTGGGTGTGGGTGTGAGAGAGATACGTGTGTGTGAGAGATGTGTGTGTGTGTGAGAGAGATATGTGTGTGTGGTGCGTGGGAGATAGGTGTGTGTGTGAAGGAGAGACAGATGTGTGTGAAGAAGAGAGATGCGTGTGTGAGGAAGAGAGATGTGTGTGTGAGGGAGAGAGATGTGTGTGTGTGAGGGAGAGAGATGTGTGTGTGTATGAGGGAGAGATTGTGTGTGTGAGGGAGAGTGATCTGTGTGAGGGAGAGAGATATGTGTGTGTGTGAGGGAAAGAGATACTTGTGTGTGGAGAGAGATATGTGTGGGTGGTGTGTGGGAGATAGGTGTGTGCGAAGGAGAGACGTGTGTGAAGAAGCGAGGTGTGTGTGTGGGAGAGCGATGTGTCTGTGTGTGTGTGTGAGGGAGAGAGTTGTGTGTGTGAGGGAGAGAGGTGTGCGTGTGTGAGGGAGAGAGATGTGTGTGTGCGAGGGAGAGAGGTGTGTAAGTGTGTGTGACAGAGAGAGATATGTAAGTGTGTGTGTGAGCAAGAGAGGTGTGTGTGAGGGAGAGACAGGTGTGTGTGTATGAATGAGGGAGATTGATATGTGTGTGTGAGGGAGAGAGATGTGTGTGAGGGTGAGAGATGTATGTGAGGGAGAGAGATACTTACATATCTGTGTGTGTGAGGGAGAGAGATATTCGTGTGTGTAAGGGAGAGAGATACCTGTGTGTGGAGCGAGATATGTGTGTGTGGTGTGTGGGAGATAGGTGTGTGTGAAGGAGAGACATGTGTGTGAAGAAGCGAGGTGTGTGTGGGAGAGCGATGTGTCTGTGTGTGTGTGAGGGCGAGAGGTGTGTGTGTGAGGGAGAGAGGTGTGCGTGAATGAGAGAGGTATGTGTGCGAGGGTGAGAGATGTGTAAGTGTGTGTGACGGAGAGAGATGTGTAAGTGTGTGTGACGGAGGGAGATGTGTAAGTGTGTGTGCGAGCAAGCGAGGTGTGTGTGTGAGGGAGAGAGATGTGTGTGTATGCATGAGGGAGATTGATATGTGTGTGTGAGGGAGAGAGATGTGTGTGAAGGAGAGAGATACTTACATGTATGTGTGTGTGAGGGAGAGACATACTTGTGTGTGTGAGGGAGAGATACTTGTATGTGTGTGAGGGAGAGATGTGTGGGTGTGAGGGATAGAGATGCATGAGTGTGTAAGGGAGAGAGATGTGTGGGTGTGGGTGTGAGAGAGATACGTGTGTGTGAGAGAGATGTGTGTGTGTGTGAGAGAGATATGTGTGTGTGGTGCGTGGGAGATAGGTGTGTGTGTGAAGGAGAGACAGATGTGTGTGAAGAAGAGAGATGCGTGTGTGAGGAAGAGAGATGTGTGTGTGAGGGAGAGAGATGTGTGTGTGTGTGAGGGAGAGAGATGTGTGTGTGTGTGAGGGAGAGATTGTGTGTGTGAGGGAGAGTGATCTGTGTGAGGGAGAGAGATGTGGGTGTGAGGAAGAGAGATGTGGGTGTGAGGGAGAATGATGTGTGTGAGGGAGAGTGATGTGTCTGTGTGAGGGAGAGAGATGTGTCTGTGTGAGGGAGAGAGATGTGTCTGTGTGTGAGGGAGAGAGATGTGTCTGTGTGTGAGGGAGAGAGATGTGTCTGTGTGTGAGGGAGAGAGATGTGTCTGTGTGTGAGGGAGAGATGTGTGTGTGTGAGGAAGAGATATACATGTGTGTGTGAGGGAGAGAGATATGTGTGAGTGTGTGTATGAGAGCGATACGTGTGTGGGAGATAGGTGTGTGTGAAGGAGAGACAGATGTGTGTGTGTGAGGAAGAGAGGTGTGTCTGTGTGTGTGTGTGAGGCAGAGATGTGTGTGTGAGGGAGAGAGATTGTGTGTGTGTGTGAGGGCGAAAGATATGTGTGTGTGTGAGGGAGAGAGATACTTGTGTGTGTGAGGGAGAAAGATATGTGTGTGTGTGAGGGAGAGAGATACTTGTGTGTGTGAGGGAGAAAGATATGTGTGTGTGTGAGGGAAAGAGATACTTGTGTGTGAGGGAGAAAGATATGTATGTGTGTATGAGGGAGAGATACGTGTGTGTGCAAGAGAGAGAGAGATACGTGTGTGTGTGTGAGGGAGAGAGATACTTGTGTGTGTGTGAGGGAGAAAGATATGTGTGTGTATGAGGAGAGATACGTGTGTGAGGCAGAGAGATACTTGTGTGTGTGAGGGAGAAAGATATGTGCGTGTATGAGGGAGAGGTATGTGTGTGCATGAGGGACAGAGATACTTGTGTCTGTGTGAGGGAGAAATAAGTGTGTGAGAGATATACTTGTGTGTGTGTGAGAGAGAGAGAGATACTTGTGTGTGAGGGCGGGAGATACTTGTGTGTGAGGGAGGGAAATACTTGTATGTGTGTGTGAGGGAGAGATGTGCGTGTGTGTAAGGGAGTGAGATACGTATGTGTGTAAGTGTGTGTGAGAAAGATATGTGTGTGTGGGAGATAGGTGTGTGTGAAGGAGAGACAGATGTGTGTGAGGAAGAGATCTGTCTGTGTGAGGGAGAGAGGTGTGTGAGGGAGACAGGTGTGTGTGAGGGAGAGGTGTGTGTGTGTGTAAGGGAGAGAGATGTGTGTGAGGGAGAGTGATTTGAGTGAGGGAGAGTGATTTGTGAGAGGGAGAGTGATGTGTGTGAGGGAGAGTGATGTGTGTGAGGGAGAGTGATGTGTGTGAGGGAGAGTGATGTGTGTGAGGGAGAGAGATGTGTGTGTGAGGTGAGGAATTGAGCAAACGAATGTGATATAAAATAGTTAGTTCAAATATTAGTTACAATAATGTAGATGTGAGCCAGTCTGATAGTAGTGAGTTCACAAACAAAGGACAAAGGGATTCAGAAAGCATGGCAAAGATGGGGAAAAGGATGCTGGGTAACAAGAAGCCCAGAGTTAAGGAATGCGAAGTGAGCCAATCAGGATATATGGCCAGGTCAGGAGGTGTTTAGGATGACCTATGAGACTCCTGTACGTGAAACTTGATGCCATTTGAATGAGATTTGTAAAGATTTCTTGGTCTCCGATCTCACTCGGTTCTGGAGTTCCAGGAGACAGTTTGTGTGTTCTGAATCTCTGTGGAGTGAGTCAGCCTTGCAAGTTGGTTAAAAATAAATAATACTATACCTACAAATCCGTCTCGAGTTTTATTGAGGCCAGACTGACGGGTAAAGAATTCAATATTGTCATTTGGTGCCGAAACCCGGGATTTCTCCAGACGGTCACCGGCCAGCTGCGAAGTCAGAATTAGATTGATGTTCGACAAGGAAAGTGGAAATGGGCCCACAATGTGTGCAGCTGGAAAATGACCACATTGATTTTCCCCTCTTCTCATGGTCTGATTGGTCTGGTCACTCGCGGTTGGTACGGAACGATCGTCTCGACAAAATCAAAGTTCAGTCTGGGGATTAGAAAATTAAAAATTCACCCGATGTAGGTGCGACTGAGGGTTAAAAAAAAACTGATGGGATAGCATAAGATTGATAGTTCAGTTTTGAGTTGATTTTGGAATTGATGGGACATCGGAAAGACGGTTTAATTCCACGTGTGTGTGTTTTGGAATTGATGGGACTTTGGAAAGACGGTTTAATTCCACGTGTGTGTGTTTTGGAATTGATGGGACGTCGGAAAGACGGTTTAATTCCACGTGTGTGTGTTTTGGAATTGATGGGACATCGGAAAGACGGTTCACTCCCATGAGTGTTTCGGAAACTATAGTTGATTAAGCTAAAATTGTATCCTTGGACTGCAGTGGCGATAAACACAGTCTTGAGGAGTAGTTAGGGATTATGGTGAATTGCTTGGATAACACGAGTGGTCCAGGCAGTTCATTGCAAATATTATGTGATATTTATCCAGATAAAGCGAGGGATTTTAGGAAAATGTCAGCAACTTTAAGGAAGAAATTGGGTGACGAATGGCCACTAGGGGGCACTAAAGATCTGGACATAATTAAGAAAATTCAGGGTGAAATCTGGAAAAAGAGCCAAAGTATGAAAGCCAAAGAGTTAATTGGATTATGGAGACAATATTGTCAAGAGGAGAGGGATAAGATCATGTTATCAAGTTGGCAAGAAAATGCACTTAAAATGGGGATTCCAATTAGTGAAGGGAGGAACCAGAAAACTCTGGAGATCTTGAAAAAGGAGTGTGCATTCAAAAAACGTGCAAGTAAAGAGAGGGAGACACCTAGCGGGGCAGACTCGCGTAAAAAAATAGGCTATGTTGTTCAATGGCTGGCCTTGCATTGACAGAGGCAGATGATGGCCTAGAGAATTGGACCATGTTGGGTAGAGTCCCGAGTGCACCAGTAGCATTGTCTGCACTAATTCCAGAACCACCAGGGTATCATAATTTATACCCAGTCACTGCTCCCCAGATTCAAATCATGCCAGCCTCTCCAGTCCCTTCGGTTGATAGTTTGAGTCCTATTTCTGCACCTTCACCGTCTGTTAGAGACGGGGAGCTCTGTTCCACAAGCCCAGTTAGCTCTAGGACCCGATCTCGGACAATGAGAGAGGGGCCTGATCCTATCCAGAAACAATTACGCATATCACCTAGATCCCTTAAGACCGATATGGTAGGACAGAAAAATATGAGAACAAAGAAAGAGGACGGGAATAGTTCTGAGGAGCCGGAGCTCCCCCTATCGGAAGGCAAGGACGTCAAAGTCTTTGAAGAGCCAGAGGAATTCGCTAAAGCGCCCCCTAGTGAGACTCTTGAGACAGTTGCTAATTAGGAAAATACCCAACCCTGATGCTGCAACAGCAGCAGCCCAGCCCACGATAGATGTTTATCTCCCATGGAGACCCAGTGAGATGATGGCTATTCTGGCTGCAATCCCAGACAGGAAGAAATCTCCTGTTGCTTTCGTGGACGATCTGAGAACTACCATCTCAGTTTATCAAGCTGATTCAAGGGACCTCTGGGCCCTAGTCCAGCAGGTTTTTAATCCCAGCAGCGTACCGCAGTCATCTCAACCACTTGAATTATGCTAGCCACGCCGCACTTCAGCAAGCCCATGCTTTGGACGATGATAGACGGGCACAAATCCTGAATGCGTTGAATGCCACATTTCAAAAGCCCATAGACATCTCTGCGATCTTAGACCTCAAACCTAAAAAGACTGAGGAGCCAGAGGAATTTCTGGAACATTTTAATGAAATCTACCGTGGGCAGTCAGGCGACTTGCTGTACCAAAATGGTCAGAATTCCCCTCAATATTGTGCTATGTTAATGCATTGCCTACCACCTTCCGTGGCTACTGCCGTGAAATGTAATAACATGAATTGGACAGAGAACGACCCTTCCCAGATGGCCGGGGCAGTCAGATTTTATTGGAAGGAGGGTGTAGGCCAGGAAGGAGGCTCAGTTACAAATATTTAAGACTGCGTATGTAATGAAAAAGGATGATCTGAGACCCCAACCAGTGGCAGATACAGTGGCATACCAGCTGGAACCCCAATATTGTGACCTTGGGTGAGTGGGTCAACACTGGGGAGGATATCAAACCCACCCAAATGGACCCTCAGCCCCTCTTTATGGCCCCCCTGAGGGGCCATTGGTCCACTGGGAAAAGAGGACGGGGCAGATATAGAGGGAACAATACATGTTTTAATTGTGGCTGTATAGATCACTGGCATTAGGAATGCCCCTTTAAAAGACGGGCAGCAGAAGGAGACTACCAGACCCAAAGGAGGGGGTACCCACCAAGGGGAGGACAGACGAGGTACACCGACTTCTCCCAGGCAAATCCTTTCCCAACACAAGATTGACGAGCTAATTTAGTCATAAGGACTCTCCAATCGGATAGGGAACCTATTATTTCTCTGCAGATAGGAGATCAACATTTGTAATCGACACTGGAGCAGCCATGTCTTCGGTGCAATCAGAACTTCGACTACCACTATCCGACCACACTCAGCATTTGTCGGGGCTCCAAGGACAGGTGTGTGAGTATCCTATTTCTGAACCTGTGACAGTCACTTCTGAGAATAAGTCTAAAGATCATCAGTTTGTGGTGACTACTGGATTGGACTGTAACTTGTTGGCCCGAGGTTTGCTGTGTATCTTCCAGCTACAGCTAGAGTGCGGAGATGAAGGGGTAACAGTTCAATCATGGATGATGAGACAACAGTGCTATTTTTCTATCACACCCCAGTGGTGGGCGTTAGACATTGAACATTCACTGCACCACGTTACCCTGGCCTATGACAGAACCGGACATAACAGGGAGTTGGAGGACAAATACCGGCCGGTAATTGGGACCGAATGGCCAGTCACGACTACAGCCACAGTCACGGGAAAAGAAGGTACAGCCGATTTTGTAACAATACCACCACATTTATGGCCACAGTCAGCTTTTGTAGGCCCCCATATTACACGTCAGGTCCACGACCAGTACCATGCCAAGGATCTGGGGCCTATGGTAAGGAGGGCAGTGGATCATTCAGACCCAACAGAGTACGCACTTCAGATCGCCGGGTAAATATTTATACTGACTCACGATACGCCTTCGGGGTAGTTCAAGACTTCAAACAGCTCTGGAAGAATAGGGGATTCCATACCTCGGCCGGCACGGAAATATCCCATCTGGGTTTAGTTAATGACCTGCAGGCCCTCCTTATGCCCGTGCATATTTCCGTCATTAAATGCGCTGCCCAGACAAACGGTAAGACCCCAGTTGACGTTGGTAATGAACGAGCAGATTGTGCAGCGCGGACAGCCGCGCAAATTCAGCAAGTGATGGTGCCTAAAATGTTTAGTCAGACTAAACGTTCTGCAATAAATAGGTCTGCCTCTGACAAGCCAGTGCCAACCATCCAAGACGTCATAAGGTTACAGGAGGACGCTCCTGAGAGTGATAAACAAATGTGGAAACGGTTAGGTTGTACATATGATTCTGTTTCTTCTTTATGGACCACGCCAGCACATCAGACTTGTATGTCTGATGTACTGGCTTTATGGGTCATCGAATGTGTACACTTTGCAACTCATTGTGTGGCTCGGGGGACTAGTGATTTGTTGCTGGACACTTGGTGGCACCCTAAAATGCAGGGGCTGGCCCAGAGTATCAGTAATCGGTGTTTGATTTGTCAGCAGTATAACACTGGCAAAGGTATCCCTTGTGGTATGGGGCAAACCCCTATGCCCAGTGGTCCCTTTGAGACGCTCCAAATGGATTACATTGAGTTGGAAAGGTGTCAATGTTATAAATATGTTTTGGTCATTGTGGATGTGTTCAGCAGATGGGTTGAAGTGTATCCGACTACCGATAATAAAGCTGCTACTGTGGTTAAAATTCTGATGCTGGAAATCATTCCCCGGTACGGCATACCAGCTCAGTTAAGTTCTGATAACTGGCCTCATTTTATTGGACGGATTAACAAGGAGTTCTGCTCCCAGTTGGGCCTACGCCAGCAGTTACACTGTGCGTAGACCGCAGGCGGCCGGGTTGGTTGAGAGACACAATCAGACCCTCAAAACTAAATTGCCTAAATTAAGAGCAGACACGGGACTGACATGGCTTAAGTTGCTCCCCGTTGACCTCTTCCAGCTGCGGGTTACACTTGCGGGACCGGCCTGACTCTCTCCTGCCGAGATCCTTTATGGCAGGCCCCTTAGAACTCCCTGGAAGACTTCCGGTTGCGGCCATGCCTGACTAGGTCGCAAGTTCGGCAGCTCCCACCGGGAACGGACTTTAGGGCTCTCTCGAGGGGCCCCAACGGCACTTGTTCGACGGCTTCCAATGTGGGAAGGTGACAGCAAGGTCCCCCCAACAGTATATGGATTGGACCAGGAGTGGAGCGGTGAAAAAAGGGATCTTGGAACAGCGAAAAGTGAGAGGGAGAAAAAGCAAGATGGCGACGGGTGGAGACCAAGCAGCATGGGCGCAGTGGTCGCAGGAGCAGCAGGAGTTTCTTAAACGTTGCTTTGAGGAGCTGAAGACAGAAATGCTGGCGCCAATGAAGGCGGCGATGGAGAAGTTAGTGGAGACCCAGAGGGCCCAGGGGGCGATGATCCGGGAGGTGTGGCAGAAAGCCTCGGAGAACGAGGATGAGATCTTGGGCCTGGCGGTAAAGGTGGAGGCACACGAGGCGCTGCATAAGAGGTGGGCGGAAAGATTTGAGGACCTGGAGAATAGGTCGAGGAGGAAGAATCTTCGGATTCTGGGTCTCCCTGGAGTTGAGGGGCCCGATACCGGGGCATATGTGAGCCAGATGCTCAATTCGCTGATGGGCGCGGGAGCCTTCCCGAGCCCCCTGGAGCTAGATGGGGCTCATCGGGTCCTGGCAAGGAGACCCAAGGCCAACGAGCCGCCAAGGGCTGTAGTGGTGAGGTTTCACCGCTTTATGGATAGAGAGTGTGTCTTGAGATGGGCCAAGAAAGAGCGGAGCAGCAGGTGGGAGAACACGGAGATCCGAATCTACCAGGACTGGAGTGCAGAGGTGGCCAAGAAGAGAGCTGGCTTTAATCGGGCCAAGGTGGTGCTCCATCAGAAGGGGGTGAAGTTCGGTATGCTGCAGCCAGCGCGATTGTGGGTCACATTCCAAGATCGGCACCACTATTTCGAAACGCCTGAGGAGGTTTGGAGCTTTATACAGACTGAAAAGTTGGACTCAAATTGAGGGTCTGTGGTCGTGGGGGGGATGTCTGCTGTATATATGGTTTTAACTACGTGTAGGGAATGTTCCCTTGGTTGGGTGCTGGATGGGGATGGGTGAAGGGATTTGATGGGGAGACTGTGGGAGCCGGTGTTGGAGGGAGGGGAGGCCGGGGATGGGGGAATTGAGATAAGGCCGCAAAAGGAGCTGCACCAGAGGGCGCGGGGCCGGCTCAGGAAAGCGCGGACTTTTTCCCGTGCTAGGGAAGGACGGCAGTGGGGGTCGGAGGAGCGCACACTGACTGCTAGGGAGGAGGGGGAGGCCCCAAATTCCCACACTGGGGGGGTTGATGGGAAGGCGGGAGAGGCCGGGGTCAGCAGAGTTACGGGAGTGCTATGGGGGGAGCAAAAGAGCTAGATATGGATCTAGCGGGGGTAGGGGGTGGGGTATAGGGTTGCCGCTGCATTGGCCAATGGGGAACTGGAAATAGGAGAGGTGGTCGGGGCGGGGATCCGCCGTCTGGGGGACTGGAGGTTGCGGGAGGCGCGGGCACGTGACTGGCCTAGAAAAGGAGATGGCTAGTCGGCAGGGGGGGGGGGGGCGGGTGGGGGTGAGAAGCCCCCCAATCCGGCTGATAGCTTGGAATGTGAGGGGCCTGAATGGGCCGGTTAAGAGGGCCCGAGTGTTTGCGCACTTAAAGGGACTGAAGGCAGACGTGGTCATGCTTCAGGAGACACATTTGAAGGTGGCAGACCAGGTCAGGTTGAGAAAGGGATGGGTAGGACAGGTATTCCATTCGGGGCTGGATGCGAAGAACAGAGGGGTTGCAATACTGGTGGGGAAGCGGGTGTCGTTTGAGGCCAAGAATATTGTAGTTGATAATGGAGGTCGATACGTGATGGTGAGCGGTAGGTTGCAAGGGCTGTGGGTGGTACTGGTAAACGTACACACCCCAAACTGGGATGATGCCGGATTTATTAAGCGCATGCTGGGTCGGATTCCGTACCTGGAGGCAGGAAGCTTGATAATGGGGGGGGGGGGGGATTTTTCAACACGGTGCTGGATCCAGCATTAGATCGCTCCAGATCCAAGATGGGGAAGAGGCCGGCTGCGGCCAAGGTGCTTAGGGGGTTTATGGACCAGATGGGGGGAGTGGATCCATGGAGGTTTGCTAGGCCCCTGGCCAGGGAATTCTCATTCTTTTCACATGTACATAGAGCCTACTCACGGATAGATTTTTTTTGTTTTGATAAGGCGCTAATCCCGAAAGTGGAAGGAACGGAGTATTCGGTCATAGCCATCTCAGACCACGCCCCGCATGGGTGGAGCTGGAGTTAGGAGAGGAGAGGGGCCAGCGCCCGCTGTGGCGTCTTGATGTGGGATTACTGGCAGATGAGGTGTACGGGGGTGCATTGAGATATACTTGGAGGCCAATGACAGCGGAGAGGTGCAGGTGGGGGTAGTCTGGGAGGCGTTGAAGGCGGTGGTCAGGAGAGAGTTAATCTCCATTAGGGCCCACAGGGAGAAGAGAGAGGGCAGGGAGAGGGAGAGGTTGGTGGGGGAGATCTTAAGGGTGGACAGGAGATATGCAGAGGCCCCCGAGGAGGGACTACTTAGGGAGCGGCGAAGCCTCCAGACGGAGTTTGACCTGTTGACCACAGGGAAAGCAGAGGCACAGTGGAGGAGAGCACAGAGGGCGACGTACGAGTATGGGGAGAAGGCGAGCCGGATGCTGGCACACCAGCTCCGTAAGAGCAGCGAGGGAACTAGGTGGAGTTAAGGATAGCAGGGGGAATACGGTGCGGAGTGCGGTGAGAGTAAATGAGGTATTGAAGGACTTCTATGAGGAGCTGAACAGATCTGAGCCCCCAGCGGGGGAAGAGGGGATGCGACAATTTTTGGATCAACTGAGGTTCCCGAGGGTGGAGGAGCAGGAGGTGGCTGGTTTAGGGACGCCAATTGGGTTGGAGGAACATGCAGGCGGGGAAGGCCCCGGGGCCAGATGGGTTCCCGGTCGAGTTTTATCGGAAATATGTGGACCCGTTGTAAGTGAGGACTTTCAATGAAGCAAGGGAGAGGGTGCTGATCTTGCTGATTCTGAAGCGGGAGAAGGACCCGCTGCAATGTGGGTCGTATAGACTGATCTCGCTCCTCAATGTAGATGCTAAGTTCCTGGCAAAAGTGCTGGCTATGAGAATTGAGGACTGTGTCCCTGGGGTGATTTAGGAGGACCAGATGGGATTTGTAAAGGGCAGGCAGCTAAACATTAATGTGCGGAGGCTTCTCAACGTGAAAAAGATAGATGCCTTTCTAAAGAATAAAAGGATTCGGGGATATGGTGTACGGGCCGGAGAGTGGAGCTGAGTCCACAAAGATCAGCCATGATCTCATTAAATGGCGGAGCAGGCTCGAGGGGCCAGATGGCCTACTCCTGTTCCTAGTTCTTATGTATTATGATGCCATCGTTGGAGGGAGAGGCAGAGGTAGTGGCAGCTATGGACGCGGAGAAGGCCTTGGACCGGGTTGAGTGGGAGTATCTTTGGGAAGTGTTGCGGAGGTTTGGGTTCGGGGAGGGGTTTATCAGTTGGGTCAGGCTCCTATATAGAGTCCCGGTGGCGAGTGTGGCTACGAATCGGCGGAGGTCGGAGCACTTTTGGCTGTACCAAGAGATGAGGCATGGTCCCTTGTTCCCCTGGTTGTTTTCATTGGCAATTGAGCCTTTGGCCATGGCACTAAGGGAGTCCAGGAAATGGAGGGGGTTGGTCCGAGGGGGAGAGGAACATCGGGTGTCGCTGTATGCGGACGACCTGTTGCTGCATGTGGCGGATCCAGTGGAGGGGATGGTGGAGGTCATGCGGATCCTAAGGGAGTTTTGGGACTTCTCGGGCTATAATCTCAACGTAGGGAAAAGTGAGCTCTTTGTGGTGCATCCAGGGGACCAGGGAAGGGGGATAGACGACCTACCATTGAAGAGGGCGGAAAGGAACTTTCGGTACTTGGGGATCCAGGTGGCTGGGAGCTGAGGGGCCCTGCACAAGCTCAACTTGACGCGGTTGGTGGAGCAGATGGAGGAGGATTTCAAAAGATGGGATGTGCTGCCACTCTCGCAAGCGGGCAGGGTACAGTCGGTTAAAATGATGGTCCACCGAGGTCTCTCTTTGTGTTCTGGTGCCTTCCCATTGTGATTACTAAGGCCTTTTTTAAACGGGTAGGTAGGAGCATCATGGGTTTCGTGTGGGCAAATAAGACCCCGAGGGTAAAGAGGGTGTTTCTGGAGCGTAGCAGGGTCGGGAGGGCTGGCGCTGCCGAATCTGTGCGGCTACTATTGGGCAGCCAACGTGGCGATGATCCGTCAGTGGGTAATAGAGGGAGAGGGGGCGGCGTGGAAGAGGTTGGAGATGGCGTCCTGCAGGGGCACGAGCCCGAGGGCGCTGGTGACGGCACCGCTGCCGCTCTCGCCGACAAGGTACACCACGAGTCCGGTGGTGGAGGCAACATTGAAGATCTGGGGGCAGTGGAGACGGCATAGGGACGAGATGCGAGCCTAGGGGCGCTGGAGGAGAAGTTTGGGTTACCCCCGGGAAATGCGTTCAGGTATATGCAAGTGAGGGCGTTTGTGAGGCGGCAGGTGAGGGAATTCTCGTTGCTCCCGGCACAGAGGATTCAGGACGGTGTATGGGTCGGAGAAGGCAAGGTTTTGGCGATCTATCAAGAGATGAAAGAAGAGGAGGTGGTTTCGGTAGAGGAGCTAAAGGGCAAGTGGGAGGAGGAGCTTGGGGAGGAAATTGATGAGGGTCTGTGGGCTGATGCCCTGAGTAGGGTTAATTCTTCCTCCTCTTGCGCCAGGCTCAGCCTAATACAATTCAAGGTTGTTCACAGAGCGCATATGACAGGGGCGAGGATGAGTAGCTTCTTTGGGGTGGAGGACAGGTGTGGGAGCTGCTCGGGGAGTCCGGCAAATCACGTCCACATGTTCCGGTCGTGCCCGGCACTGGAGGGGTTTTGGAGGGGTCTTGCGAGGACTATGTCCAAGGTGGTGAAAGTCCAGGTCAAGCCGAGTTGGGGTTTGGCATTATTTGGGGTAACGGACGAGCCGGGAGTGCAGGAGGCGAAAGAGGCCGGTATCCTGGCCTTTGCTTCCCTGGTAGCCCGGCGGAGGATCTTGTTATTATGGAAGGATGCGAAGCCCCCCAGTGTGGAAGCCTGGATAAATGACATGGCAGAGTTCATTAGGCTGGAGAGGATAAAGTTTGCCTTACGAGGGTCTGTGCAGGGGTTCTTCAGGCGGTAGCAACCGTTCCTAGACTATCTCGTGGAGCGCTAGTAGGTCAGCAGCAGCAGCAACCCGGGGGGGGGTATTTGGGCGGGTGGGGGTTTCCCCAAGGGTACTTTTGAATGTTAATATATGCGGGAGAAACCCAATGTATAAGTAGTTTATTCTTTTTGATTGTGATGTTTGTGTTCCTTTTGTTATGGGGGGGGCATGTTTGTTAAAAATTTGAAGAAGATTACACAGGCGGTGCGTAGCCACCCCATCATGCTCCATACCTGTAAAACAGCGCTGAGGAAGGGAGGCAGGTTAGTGACCGACCTTTTTACAGAGGTGGAGGTGGACCCAAGCACTCCGCCCCTCCACTTTAACTGCAGTCGGGGTAGTAAGGAGAACTTGGAAGGGCCCCTCCCATCGTAGCTTCGACCCTTTCCGAGTCCAATTTTTGACCATGACATAATTACCAGGCTGCACTGAAAGCGAGCTATGTAATGGGGACAATGACGGGTGAGTCGCGCGGACCTGGCCATGAAGCTCCTTGAGGGCCTTAGTGAGGGCTAGAACATAGGTAGTCATTTCTTCAGTCATATGGTGAAACTGAACCAGTCTGGGAACATGCAGATTCCAGGGAGATAGGTGTGTGTGAAGGAGAGACAGATGTGTGTGAAGGAGAGACAAATGTGTGTGAGGAAGAGAGATGTGTGTGCGTGGGAGAGCGATGTGTATGTGTGTGAGGGAGATAGGTGTGCGTGTGAGGGAGAGGGATGTGTGTGCGATGGAGAGAGGGGTGTGTGTGAGGGAGAGAGCCATGTGTGTTTGGGAGACTGATGTGTGTGAGGGAGATACGCGTGTGGGAGGTAGGTGTGTGTGTGAAGGAGAGAGATGGGTGTGAAGGAGAGATTGGTGTGTGAGGGAGAGAGATAATTTGTGTGTGAGGGAGAGATAAGTGTGTACGTGAGGGAGAGAGATACTTGTGTCTGTGTGAGGGAGAGAGATAAGTATGTGTGAGAGATATACTTGTGAGTGAGAGAGAGAGATATACTTGTGTGTGTGAGAGAGTGATACTTGTGTGTGAGGGAGGGAGATACTTGTGTGTGTGAGGGAGAGAGATACTTGTGTGTGTGTGTGTGAGGGAGAGATGTGCATGTGTATAAGGGAGAGAGATGTGTGCGTGTGTGTGTGAGAGAGATAAGTGTGTGGGAGATAGGTGTGTGTATGAAGGAGAGACAGATGTGTGTGAGGAAGGGAGAAGTGTGTGGGAGAGCGTTGTGTCTGTGTGTGTGTGTGAGGGAGAGAGGTGTGTCTGTGAGGAAGAGAGGTGTGTCTGTGTGAGCAAGAGAGGTGTGTGTGTGAAGGAGGGAGGTGTGTCGGTGCGTGTGTGTGAGGGGGAGAGGGATGTGTGAGGGAGAGAGTTGCGTGTGTGTGAGGGAGAGAGATGTGTGTGTGTGAGGGAGAGAGATGTGTGTGTGTGAGGGAGAGAGATGTGTGTGAAGGAGAGTGATGTGTGTGAGGGAGAGTGATGTGTGTGACGGAGAGAGATGTGTGTGAGGGAGAGATCTGTGTGTGTGTGAGGGAGAGATGTGTGTGTGTGTGAGGAAGAGATATATATGTGTGTGTGAGGGAGAGAGATGTGTGTGTGAGGGAGAGAGATGTGTGTGAGGGAGAGAGATGTGTGTGTGAGGGAGAGAGATGTGTGTGAGGGAGAAAGATATGGGTGTGTGTGTGAGGGAGAGAGATACGTGTGTGCATGAGGGAGTTACGTGTGTGTGTGAGGGGAGAGTTACATGTGTGTGTGACGGAGAGAGATAATTGTGTCTGTGAGGGAGGGAGATACTTGTGTGTGTGAGGGAGAGAGATACTTGTGTGTGTGTGTGTGTGTGTGTGTGAGGGAGAGATGTGCATGTGTATAAGGGAGAGAGATGTGTGCGTGTGTGTGTGAGAGAGATACGTGTCTGGGAGATAGGTGTGTGTATGAAGAAGAGACAGATGTGTGTGAGGAAGGGAGATGTGTGTGGGAGAGCGTTGTGTCTATGTGTGTGTGTGAGGGAGAGAGGTGTGTCTGTGAGGAAGAGAGGTGTGTCTGTGTGAGCAAGAGAGGTGTGTGTGTGAAGTAGGGAGGTGTGTCGGTGCGTGTGTGAGGGGGAGAGGGGTGTGTGAGGGAGAGAGTTGTGTGTGTGTGAGGGAGAGAGATGTGTGTGTGAGGGAGAGAGATGTGTGTGTGAGGGAGAGTGATGTGTGTGAAGGAGAGTGATGTGTGTGAGGGAGAGTGATGTGTGTGACGGAGAGAGATGTGTGTGACGGAGAGAGATGTGTGTGACGGAGAGAGATGTGTGTGACGGAGAGAGATGTGTGTGAGGGAGAGATCTGTGTGTGTGTGAGGGAGAGATTGTGTGTGTGAGGAAGAGATATATATGTGTCTGTGAGGGAGAGAGATGTGTGTGTGAGGGAGAGAAATGTGTGTGTGAGGGAGAGAGATGTGTGTGAGGGAGAAAGATATGGGTGTGTGTATGAGGGAGAGATACGTGTGTGAGGGAGAGAGATACGTGTGTGCATGAGGGAGTTACGTGTGTGTGTGTGTGAGGGGAGAGGTACATGTGTGTGTGACGGAGAGAGATAATTGTGTCTGTGAGGGAGGGAGATACTTGTGTGTGTGAGGGAGAGTTACTTGTGTGTGAGGGATAGAGATACTTGTGTGCGAGGGAGAGAGGTATGTGTGTGTGGTGTGTGGGAGAAAGGTGTATGTGTGAAGGAGAGAGATGCGTGTGCGTGAAGGAGATGTGTGTGTGTGAGGGAGAGAGATTTGTCTGTTTGTGAGGGAGAGGTGTGTGAGTGTGTGAGGGATAGAGGTGTGTGTGTGAGGGGGAGAGGTGTGTGTGAGGGAGAGAGATACTTGTGCGCGTGTGGGAGAGTGATGTGTGTATGAGGGAGAGAGGTGTGTGTGAAGGAGAGATGTGTGAGAGGAAGAGTGAGGTGTGAGAGGGAGAGAGATGTGTGAGAGGGAGAGAGATACTTGTGTGCGTGTGGGAGAGTGATGTGTGGGTGTGTGTGAGGGAGAGAAGTGTGTGTGAAGGAGAGGTGTGTGAGAGGAAGAGCGATGTGTGAGAGGGAGAAAGGTGTGTGAGGGAGAGAGAGGTGTGAAAGGGAGGTGTGAGAGGGAGAGAGATGTGTGAGGGAGAGAGATGTGTGAGGAAGAGAGATGCGTGAGGGAGAGAGATGTGTGAGAGATGTGTGTGAGGGTGAGAGATGTGTGTGTGAGGGAGAGATACTTTGTGTGTGTGTGTGTGTGAGGTAGAGAGATACATGTGAGTGTGTGAGGGAGAGAGATACGTGTGTGTGAGGGAGAGAGATACGTGTGTGTGAGGGAGAGAGATACGTGTGTGTGAGGGAGAGAGATACGTGTGTGTAAGGGAGAGAGATATTTGTGTGTGTGTGTGTGAGGGAGAGAGATGAGTGTGTGTGAGGGAGAGAGATTCTTGTGTGTGTGAGGGAGAGAGATGTGTGTGTGTGTGAGGGAGAGAGATACTTGTGAATGTGAGGGAGAAAGATATGTGTGTGTGTGAGGGAGAGATACGTGTGTGCATGAGGGAGATCGATACTTGTGTCTGTGTGAGGGAGAGAGATCCGTGTGTGTGAGAGATATATTTGTGTGCAAGAGAGAGAGATATCTAGTGTGTGAGAGATATTTGTGTGTGAGAGGGAGAGATGTGTGTGCGTGTGAGGAAGATACACCTGTGTGTGTGAGGGAGATACGTGTGTGTGTGTGGTGTGTGGGAGAAAGGTGTATGTGTGAAGGAGAGAGAGATGCGTGTGTGTGTGTGTGAGGGAGAGAGATGTGTCTGTGTGTGTGAGGGTCAGAGAGGTGTGTGTGAGGTAGAGATACATGTGCGTGTGTGAGGGAGAGAGATACGTGTGTGTGTGTGAGGGAGAGAGGTACTTGTGTGTATGAGAGAGATATGTGTGTGTGTATGTGTGTGAGGAAATAGTTGTGTATGTGTGTGAGGGAGATACTTGTGTATGTGTGAGGGAGTATGTGTGAGGAAGATACTTGTGTATGTGTGAGGGAGAGAGATGTGTGTGTGTGAGGGAGAGAGATGAGTGTGTGTGAGGGAGAGAGATGAGTGTGTGTGAGGGAGAGAGATGAGTGTGTGTGAGGGAGAGAGGTGTGTGTATGTGAAGGCGAGAGGTGTGTGTGAAGGAGAGAGAGCTGTGTGCATAAAGGAAATGTGTGTTTGTGTGAGGGAGATGTGTGTGTAAGTGTGTGAGGGAGCGAGATGTGTGTGTGAGGGAGATGGGTGTGTGAGAGGGAGAGGTGTGTGAGAGGGAGAAGTGTGTGAGAGGGAGAAGTGTGTGTGAGGGAGAGAGGTGTGTGTGAGGGAGAGAGGTGTGTGTGAGGGAGAGAGGTGTGTGTGAGGGAGAGGTTGTGTGTAAGGGATAGATATTTGTGTGTGTAAGGGAGAGAGATCTTTGTGTGTGTGAGGGAGAGAGGTGTGTGTGTGTGAGGGAGAGAGGTGTGTGTGAGGGAGAGAGGTGTGTGTGAGGGAGAGAGGTGTGTGAGGGAGACAGAGGTGTGGGAGAGAGGTGGGTGTGTGGGAGAGAGAGTTGGGTGTGAGGGAGATAAGTGTGTGTGAGGGAGAGAGGTGTATGTGTGTGAGGGAGAGAGGTGTGTTTGTGAGGGAGAGAGGTGTGTTTGTGAGGGAGAGAGATGTGTGTGAGGGAGAGAGGTGTGTGTGAGGGATAGTGATGTGCGTGTGTGAGGGAGAGAGATTGTGTGTGAGGGAGAGAGATGTGTGTGTGAGGGAAGGAGAGATACTTGTGAGTGTGAGGGAAGGAGAGATACTTGAGTGTGAGGGGGAAAGATATGTGTGTGTGTATATGAGGGAGGGATACGTGCGTGTGAGGGAGAGATACATGTGTGCATGAGGGAGATTGGTACTTGCGACTGTGTGAGGGAGAGAGATACCCGTGTGTGAGAGATATATTTGTGTGCAAGAGAGAGAGATATCCTTGTGTGTGAGACAGATATTTGGGTGTGAGAGGGAGAGATGTGTGTGTGAGGGAGAGAGTTACCGGTGCGTCAGGGAGAGAGATACGTGTGTGTGTGTGTGTGTGTGTGGTGTCTGGGAGAAAGATGTATGTGTGAAGGAGAGAGAGATGTGCGTGCATGAAGGAGATGTGTGTGTGTGAGGGAGAGAGATGTGTGTGTGAGGGAGAGAGGTGTGTGTGTGTGAGGGAGAGATGAGTGTGAGAGAGATCTGTGTGAGGGAGAAGTGTGTGTGAGGGAGAGAGGTGTGTGTGAGGGAGAGAGAAGTGTGTGTGAGGGGGGAGAGGTGTGTGTGAGGGAGAGAGATACTTTGTGTGTGTGTGAGTGAAAGAGTTCCTTGCGTGTGTGTGTGAGGGAGAGAGATAATTGAGTGTGTGTGTGTAAGGGAGAGAGATACTTGTATGTGGGTGTGGTGTTTGGGAGAGTGGTGTGTCTGTGAAGGAGAGAGAGATGTATGTTTGAGGAAGAGAGATGTGTGTGTGGGAGAGATATGTATCTGTGTGTGTGAGGGAGAGGAGGTGTGTGTGTCTGAGGGAGAGATGTGTGTGTGTGAGGGAGGGAGGTGTGTCTGTGTGCGTGAGGGAGAAAGATGTGTGTGTGAGGGAGAGGAGGTGTGGGAGAGAGATGTGTGTGAGGGTGAGAGATGTGTGTGTGTATGCGAGGTAGATAGTTTTGTATGTGTGTGAGGGAGAGAGATGTGTGTGTGAGGGAGAGAGATGTGTATTTGTGAGGGAGAGAGATGTGTGTGTGTGTGTGAGGGAGATGAGGTGTATGAGGGAGAGAGGCGAGTGTGTGAGGGAGTGAGGTGTGTGTGTGTGTGTGAGGGAGAGTGTGTGCGAGGGGGAGAGGTGTGTATGTGAGGGAGATTCTTGTGTGTGTGTGTGAGGGAGAGAGGTGTGTGTGAGGGAGGGAGATTCTTGTGTGTGTGTGTGAGGGAGAGAGGGGTGTGTGAGGGAGAGAGGTGTGTGTGTGTGAGGGAGAGAGGTGTGTGTGTGTGAGGGAGAGGTGTGTGTGTGTGAGGGAGAGAGATGTGTGTGTGAGGGAGAGGTGTGTGTGAGGGAGAGAGGTGTGTGTGTGTATGTGAGGTAGATAGTTTTGTATGTGTGTGAGGGAGAGAGATGAGTGTGTGTGAGGTAGAGCGCTGAGTGTGTGTGAGGGAGGTAGAGATACTTGTGTATGTGAGGGAGAAAGATATGTGTGTGTATGAGGGAGGGATACGTGTGTGAGGGAGAGAGATACGTGTGTGTGAGAGATATATTTGTGTGCAAGAGAGAGAGATATCCTTGTGTGCGAGTGAGATATTTGGGTGTGAGACAGAGAGATGTGTGTGTGTGAGGGAGTGAGATACCTGTGTGTGAGGGAGAGATACGTGTGTGTGTGTGGTGTCTGGGAGAAAGGTGTATGTGTGAAGGAGAGAGAGATGTGTGTGCATGAAGGAGATGTATGTGTGTGTGTGTGAGGGAGAGAGATGTGTTGGATAGGGTGGACAGTGAGAGCCTTTTTCCTCGGATGGTGATGTCTAGCACGAGGGGACATAGCTTTAAATTGAGAGGAGATAGATATAGGACAGATGTCAGAGGTAGGCTCTTTACTCAGAGAGTAGTAAGGGTGTGGAATGCTCTGCCTGCAACAGTAGTGGACTCGCCAACACTAAGGGTATTCAAATGGTCATTGGATAGACATATGGACGATAAGGGAATAGTGTAAATGGGCTTTAGAGTGGTTACACAGGTTGGCGCCGCATCGAGGGCTGAAGGGTCTGTACTGCGCTGTAATGTTCTATGTTCTATGTGTGTGTTTGTGTGAGGGAGAGAGATGTGTCTGTGTGAGGGAGAGAGATGTGCATGTGAGGGAGAGAGGTGTGTGTGTGTGGGAGAGAGGTGTGTGTGAGGGACAGAGATGTGTATTTGTGAGGGAGAGAGATGTGTGTGTGTGTGAGGGAGATGAGGTGTGTGTGAGGGAGAGAGGCGAGTGTGTGAGGGAGTGAGGTGTGTGTGTGTGTGTGAGGGAGAGTGTGTGCGAGGGAGAGAGGTGTGTGTGGGGGAGGGAGATTTGTCTGTTTGTGAGGGAGAGGTGTGTGAGTGTGTGAGGGATAGAGGTGTGTGTGTGAGGGGGAGAGGTGTGTGTGAGGGAGAGAGATACTTGTGCGCGTGTGGGAGAGTGATGTGTGTATGAGGGAGAGAGGTGTGTGTGAAGGAGAGATGTGTGAGAGGAAGAGTGAGGTGTGAGAGGGAGAGAGATGTGTGAGAGGGAGAGAGATACTTGTGTGCGTGTGGGAGAGTGATGTGTGGGTGTGTGTGAGGGAGAGAAGTGTGTGTGAAGGAGAGGTGTGTGAGAGGAAGAGCGATGTGTGAGAGGGAGAAAGGTGTGTGAGGGAGAGAGAGGTGTGAAAGGGAGGTGTGAGAGGGAGAGAGATGTGTGAGGGAGAGAGATGTGTGAGGAAGAGAGATGCGTGAGGGAGAGAGATGTGTGAGAGATGTGTGTGAGGGTGAGAGATGTGTGTGTGAGGGAGAGATACTTTGTGTGTGTGTGAGGTAGAGAGATACATGTGAGTGTGTGAGGGAGAGAGATACGTGTGTGTGAGGGAGAGAGATACGTGTGTGTGAGGGAGAGAGATACGTGTGTGTGAGGGAGAGAGATACGTGTGTGTAAGGGAGAGAGATATTTGTGTGTGTGTGTGTGAGGGAGAGAGATGAGTGTGTGTGAGGGAGAGAGATTCTTGTGTGTGTGAGGGAGAGAGATGTGTGTGTGTGTGAGGGAGAGAGATACTTGTGAATGTGAGGGAGAAAGATATGTGTGTGTGTGAGGGAGAGATACGTGTGTGCATGAGGGAGATCGATACTTGTGTCTGTGTGAGGGAGAGAGATCCGTGTGTGTGAGAGATATATTTGTGTGCAAGAGAGAGAGATATCTAGTGTGTGAGAGATATTTGTGTGTGAGAGGGAGAGATGTGTGTGCGTGTGAGGAAGATACACCTGTGTGTGTGAGGGAGATACGTGTGTGTGTGTGGTGTGTGGGAGAAAGGTGTATGTGTGAAGGAGAGAGAGATGCGTGTGTGTGTGTGTGAGGGAGAGAGATGTGTCTGTGTGTGTGAGGGTCAGAGAGGTGTGTGTGAGGTAGAGATACATGTGCGTGTGTGAGGGAGAGAGATACGTGTGTGTGTGTGAGGGAGAGAGGTACTTGTGTGTATGAGAGAGATATGTGTGTGTGTATGTGTGTGAGGAAATAGTTGTGTATGTGTGTGAGGGAGATACTTGTGTATGTGTGAGGGAGTATGTGTGAGGAAGATACTTGTGTATGTGTGAGGGAGAGAGATGTGTGTGTGTGAGGGAGAGAGATGAGTGTGTGTGAGGGAGAGAGATGAGTGTGTGTGAGGGAGAGAGATGAGTGTGTGTGAGGGAGAGAGGTGTGTGTATGTGAAGGCGAGAGGTGTGTGTGAAGGAGAGAGAGCTGTGTGCATAAAGGAAATGTGTGTTTGTGTGAGGGAGATGTGTGTGTAAGTGTGTGAGGGAGCGAGATGTGTGTGTGAGGGAGATGGGTGTGTGAGAGGGAGAGGTGTGTGAGAGGGAGAAGTGTGTGAGAGGGAGAAGTGTGTGTGAGGGAGAGAGGTGTGTGTGAGGGAGAGAGGTGTGTGTGAGGGAGAGAGGTGTGTGTGAGGGAGAGGTTGTGTGTAAGGGATAGATATTTGTGTGTGTAAGGGAGAGAGATCTTTGTGTGTGTGAGGGAGAGAGGTGTGTGTGTGTGAGGGAGAGAGGTGTGTGTGAGGGAGAGAGGTGTGTGTGAGGGAGAGAGGTGTGTGAGGGAGACAGAGGTGTGGGAGAGAGGTGGGTGTGTGGGAGAGAGAGTTGGGTGTGAGGGAGATAAGTGTGTGTGAGGGAGAGAGGTGTATGTGTGTGAGGGAGAGAGGTGTGTTTGTGAGGGAGAGAGGTGTGTTTGTGAGGGAGAGAGATGTGTGTGAGGGAGAGAGGTGTGTGTGAGGGATAGTGATGTGCGTGTGTGAGGGAGAGAGATTGTGTGTGAGGGAGAGAGATGTGTGTGTGAGGGTGAGAGATGAGTGCGTGAGGGAAGGAGAGATACTTGTGAGTGTGAGGGAAGGAGAGATACTTGAGTGTGAGGGGGAAAGATATGTGTGTGTGTATATGAGGGAGGGATACGTGCGTGTGAGGGAGAGATACATGTGTGCATGAGGGAGATTGGTACTTGTGACGGTGTGAGGGAGAGAGATACCCGTGTGTGAGAGATATATTTGTGTGCAAGAGAGAGAGATATCCTTGTGTGTGAGACAGATATTTGGGTGTGAGAGGGAGAGATGTGTGTGTGAGGGAGAGAGTTACCGGTGCGTCAGGGAGAGAGATACGTGTGTGTGTGTGTGTGTGTGTGGTGTCTGGGAGAAAGATGTATGTGTGAAGGAGAGAGAGATGTGCGTGCATGAAGGAGATGTGTGTGTGTGAGGGAGAGAGATGTGTGTGTGAGGGAGAGAGGTGTGTGTGTGTGAGGGAGAGATGAGTGTGAGAGAGATCTGTGTGAGGGAGAAGTGTGTGTGAGGGAGAGAGGTGTGTGTGAGGGAGAGAGAAGTGTGTGTGAGGGGGGAGAGGTGTGTGTGAGGGAGAGAGATACTTTGTGTGTGTGTGTGAGTGAAAGAGTTCCTTGCGTGTGTGTGTGAGGGAGAGAGATAATTGAGTGTGTGTGTGTAAGGGAGAGAGATACTTGTATGTGGGTGTGGTGTTTGGGAGAGTGGTGTGTCTGTGAAGGAGAGAGAGATGTATGTTTGAGGAAGAGAGATGTGTGTGTGGGAGAGATATGTATCTGTGTGTGTGAGGGAGAGGAGGTGTGTGTGTCTGAGGGAGAGATGTGTGTGTGTGAGGGAGGGAGGTGTGTCTGTGTGCGTGAGGGAGAAAGATGTGTGTGTGAGGGAGAGGAGGTGTGGGAGAGAGATGTGTGTGAGGGTGAGAGATGTGTGTGTGTATGCGAGGTAGATAGTTTTGTATGTGTGTGAGGGAGAGAGATGTGTGTGTGAGGGAGAGAGATGTGTATTTGTGAGGGAGAGAGATGTGTGTGTGTGTGTGAGGGAGATGAGGTGTATGAGGGAGAGAGGCGAGTGTGTGAGGGAGTGAGGTGTGTGTGTGTGTGTGAGGGAGAGTGTGTGCGAGGGGGAGAGGTGTGTATGTGAGGGAGATTCTTGTGTGTGTGTGTGAGGGAGAGAGGTGTGTGTGAGGGAGGGAGATTCTTGTGTGTGTGTGTGAGGGAGAGAGGGGTGTGTGAGGGAGAGAGGTGTGTGTGTGTGAGGGAGAGAGGTGTGTGTGTGTGAGGGAGAGGTGTGTGTGTGTGAGGGAGAGAGATGTGTGTGTGAGGGAGAGGTGTGTGTGAGGGAGAGAGGTGTGTGTGTGTATGTGAGGTAGATAGTTTTGTATGTGTGTGAGGGAGAGAGATGAGTGTGTGTGAGGTAGAGCGCTGAGTGTGTGTGAGGGAGGTAGAGATACTTGTGTATGTGAGGGAGAAAGATATGTGTGTGTATGAGGGAGGGATACGTGTGTGTGAGGGAGAGAGATACGTGTGTGTGAGAGATATATTTGTGTGCAAGAGAGAGAGATATCCTTGTGTGCGAGTGAGATATTTGGGTGTGAGACAGAGAGATGTGTGTGTGTGAGGGAGTGAGATACCTGTGTGTGAGGGAGAGATACGTGTGTGTGTGTGGTGTCTGGGAGAAAGGTGTATGTGTGAAGGAGAGAGAGATGTGTGTGCATGAAGGAGATGTATGTGTGTGTGTGTGAGGGAGAGAGATGTGTTGGATAGGGTGGACAGTGAGAGCCTTTTTCCTCGGATGGTGATGTCTAGCACGAGGGGACATAGCTTTAAATTGAGAGGAGATAGATATAGGACAGATGTCAGAGGTAGGCTCTTTACTCAGAGAGTAGTAAGGGTGTGGAATGCTCTGCCTGCAACAGTAGTGGACTCGCCAACACTAAGGGTATTCAAATGGTCATTGGATAGACATATGGACGATAAGGGAATAGTGTAAATGGGCTTTAGAGTGGTTACACAGGTTGGCGCCGCATCGAGGGCTGAAGGGTCTGTACTGCGCTGTAATGTTCTATGTTCTATGTGTGTGTTTGTGTGAGGGAGAGAGATGTGTCTGTGTGAGGGAGAGAGATGTGCATGTGAGGGAGAGAGGTGTGTGTGTGTGGGAGAGAGGTGTGTGTGAGGGACAGAGATGTGTATTTGTGAGGGAGAGAGATGTGTGTGTGTGTGAGGGAGATGAGGTGTGTGTGAGGGAGAGAGGCGAGTGTGTGAGGGAGTGAGGTGTGTGTGTGTGTGTGAGGGAGAGTGTGTGCGAGGGAGAGAGGTGTGTGTGGGGGAGGGAGATTCCTGTGTGTGCGTGTGAGGGAGAGAGGGGTGTGTGAGGGAGGGAGTGAGGTGTGTGTGAGGGAGAGAGGTGTGTGTGTGTGAGGGAGAGAGGTGTGTGTGTGAGGGAGAGAGGTGTGCGTGTGTGTGAGGGAGAGGTGTGTGTGTGTGAGGGAGAGAGGTGTGTGTGTGAGGGAGAGAGGTGTGTGTGTGAGGGAGAGAGGTGTGTGTGTGAGGGAGAGAGGTTGTGTGCAAGGGGGAGAGAGGTGTGTGTGAGGGAGAGTGAGGTGAGTGTGTGGGTGAGGGAGGGAGATGTGTGTGAGGGAGGGAGAGGTGTGTGAGGGAGAGTGTGTGCGAGGGGGAGAGGTGTGTATGTGAGGGAGATTCTTGTGTGTGTGTGTGAGGGAGAGAGGTGTGTGTGATGGCGGGAGATTCTTGTGTGCGTGTGAGGGAGAGGGGTGTGTGAGGGAGGGAGTGAGGTGTGTGTGTGTGAGGGAGAGAGGTGTGTGTGTGAGGGAGAGAGGTTTGTGTGTGAGGGAGAGAGGTGTGTGTGTGAGGGAGAGAGGTGTGTGTGAGGGAGAGAGGTGTGTGAGGGAGAGGTGTGTGTGAGGGAGAGAGGTGTGTGTGTGTGTGAGGGAGAGAGGTGTGTGTGTGAGGGAGAGAGGAGCGTGTGTGAGGGAGTGTGTGCGATGGGGAGAGGTGTGTATGTGAGGGAGATTCTTGTGTGTGTGTGTGAGGGAGAGAGGTGTGTGTGAGGGAGGGAGATTCTTGTGTGTGCGTGTGAGGGAAAGAGGGGTGTGTGAGGGAGGGAGTGAGGTGTGTGTGTGTGAGGGAGAGAGGTGTGTGTGAGGGAGAGAGGTGTGTGTGTGTGAGGGAGAGAGGTGTGTGTGTGTGTGAGGGAGAGAGGTGTGTGTGTGTGTGAGGGAGAGAGGTGTGTGTGTGAGGGAGAGAGGTGTGTGTGTGAGGGAGAGAGGTGTGTGTGTGTGAGGGAGAGAGGTGTGTGTGTGAGGGAGAGAGGTGTGTGTGTGAGGGAGAGGTGTGTGTGTGAGGGAGAGAGTTGTGTGTGAGGGAGAGAGGTGTGTGTGAGGGAGAGAGGTGTGTGTGAGGGAGTGAGGTGTGTGTGAGGGAGAGAGGTGTGTGTGAGGGAGAGAGGTGTGCGAGGGAGAGAGAGGTGTGCGAGGGAGAGAGGTGTATGTGAGGGAGAGAGGTGTGTGTGAGGGAGAGAGGTGTGTGTGAGGGAGAGAGGTGTGTGCGAGGGAGAGAGGTGTGTGCGAGGGAGAGAGGTGTGCGAGGGAGAGAGCTGTGTGATTGTGGGAGTATTGGATGTGTGTGAGGGAGAGAGATACGTGTCTGGCTGTGTGAGGGAGAGAGGTGTGTTTGTGAGGGAGAGAGTTGTGTGTGAGGGTGAGGTGTGTGTGAGGGAGAGAGATGTATGTGAGGGAGAGGTGTGTGAGGAAGAGGTGTGTGTGAGGAAGAGGTGTGTGTGAGGGAGAGAGATGTGTGTGTGAGGGAGAGAGGTGTGTGTGTGAGGGAGAGAGGTGTGTGTGTGAGGGAGAGAGGTGTGTGTGTGAGGGAGAGAGGTGTGTGTGTGAGGGAGAGAGGTGTGTGTGTGAGGGAGAGAGGTGTGTGTGTGAGGGAGAGAGGTGTGTGTGTGAGGGAGAGAGGTGTGTGTGTGAGGGAGAGAGGTGTGCGTGAGGGAGAGAGGTTGTGTGTGAGGGGGAGAGAGGTGTGTGTGAGGGAGAGAGGTGTGTGTGAGGGAGAGTGAGGTGAGTGTGTGGGTGAGGGAGGGAGGTGTGTGAGGGAGGAAGAGGTGTGAGGGAGAGAGAGGTGTGTGAGGGAGAGGTGTGAGAGGGAGAGAGAGGTGTGTGAGGGAGAGGTGTGCGAGGGAGAGAGGTGTGCGAGGGAGAGAGAGGTGTGCGAGGGAGAGAGAGGTGTGCGAGGGAGAGAGGTGTGTGAGGGAGAGAGGTGTGTGTGCGTGAGGGAGAGAGGGAGATATACTTGTGTGTGTGAGAGATGGGTGTGTGTGAGAGAGATGTGTCAGTGTGAGAGAGGTGTGTATGTGAAGGAGAGAGATTTGTGTGTGGGTGTGTGGGAGAGGTGGGTGTGATGGAGAGAGATGTGTGTGTGAGGGAGAGAGGTGTGTGTGTGAGGGAGAGAGGTGTGTGTGTGAGGGAGAGAGGTGTGTGTGAGGGAGAGAGGTGTGTGTGAGGGAGAGAGGTGTGTGTGAGGGAGGTGTGTGAGGGAGAGGTGTGTGTGAGGGAGAGAGGTAGGTGTGTGTGTGAGGGAGAGAGGAGCGTGTGTGAGGGAGTGTGTGCGATGGGGAGAGGTGTGTATGTGAGGGAGAATCTTGTGTGTGTGTGTGAGGGAGAGAGGTGTGTGTGAGGGAGGGAGATTCTTGTGTGTGCGTGGGAGGGAGAGAGGGGTGTGTGAGGGAGGGAGTGAGGTGTGTGTGAGGGAGAGAGGTGTGTGTGTGCGGGAGAGAGGTGTGTGTGTGTGAGGGAGAGAGGTGTGTGTGTGAGGGAGAGAGGTGTGTGTGTGAGGGAGAGAGGTGTGTGTGTGAGGGAGTGAGGTGTGTGTGTGAGGGAGTGAGGTGTGTGTGTGAGGGAGAGAGGTGTGTGTGTATGAGGGAGAGAGGTGTGTGTGAGGGAGAGAGGTGTGTGCGAGGGAGAGAGGTGTGCGAGGGAGAGAGGTGTGCGAGGGAGAGAGGTGTGCGAGGGAGAGAGGTGTGCGAGGGAGAGAGGTGTGCGAGGGAGAGAGCTGTGTGATTGTGGGAGTATTGGATGTGTGTGAGGGAGAGAGATACGTGTTTGGCTGTGTGAGGGAGAGAGGTGTGTTTGTGAGGGAGAGAGGTGTGTTTGTGAGGGAGAGAGATGTGTGTGAGGGAGAGAGGTGTGTGTGAGGGATAGTGATGTGCGTGTGTGAGGGAGAGAGATTGTGTGTGAGGGAGAGAGATGTGTGTGTGAGGGAAGGAGAGATACTTGTGAGTGTGAGGGAAGGAGAGATACTTGAGTGTGAGGGGGAAAGATATGTGTGTGTGTATATGAGGGAGGGATACGTGCGTGTGAGGGAGAGATACATGTGTGCATGAGGGAGATTGGTACTTGCGACTGTGTGAGGGAGAGAGATACCCGTGTGTGAGAGATATATTTGTGTGCAAGAGAGAGAGATATCCTTGTGTGTGAGACAGATATTTGGGTGTGAGAGGGAGAGATGTGTGTGTGAGGGAGAGAGTTACCGGTGCGTCAGGGAGAGAGATACGTGTGTGTGTGTGTGTGTGTGTGGTGTCTGGGAGAAAGATGTATGTGTGAAGGAGAGAGAGATGTGCGTGCATGAAGGAGATGTGTGTGTGTGAGGGAGAGAGATGTGTGTGTGAGGGAGAGAGGTGTGTGTGTGTGAGGGAGAGATGAGTGTGAGAGAGATCTGTGTGAGGGAGAAGTGTGTGTGAGGGAGAGAGGTGTGTGTGAGGGAGAGAGAAGTGTGTGTGAGGGGGGAGAGGTGTGTGTGAGGGAGAGAGATACTTTGTGTGTGTGTGAGTGAAAGAGTTCCTTGCGTGTGTGTGTGAGGGAGAGAGATAATTGAGTGTGTGTGTGTAAGGGAGAGAGATACTTGTATGTGGGTGTGGTGTTTGGGAGAGTGGTGTGTCTGTGAAGGAGAGAGAGATGTATGTTTGAGGAAGAGAGATGTGTGTGTGGGAGAGATATGTATCTGTGTGTGTGAGGGAGAGGAGGTGTGTGTGTCTGAGGGAGAGATGTGTGTGTGTGAGGGAGGGAGGTGTGTCTGTGTGCGTGAGGGAGAAAGATGTGTGTGTGAGGGAGAGGAGGTGTGGGAGAGAGATGTGTGTGAGGGTGAGAGATGTGTGTGTGTATGCGAGGTAGATAGTTTTGTATGTGTGTGAGGGAGAGAGATGTGTGTGTGAGGGAGAGAGATGTGTATTTGTGAGGGAGAGAGATGTGTGTGTGTGTGTGAGGGAGATGAGGTGTATGAGGGAGAGAGGCGAGTGTGTGAGGGAGTGAGGTGTGTGTGTGTGTGTGAGGGAGAGTGTGTGCGAGGGGGAGAGGTGTGTATGTGAGGGAGATTCTTGTGTGTGTGTGTGAGGGAGAGAGGTGTGTGTGAGGGAGGGAGATTCTTGTGTGTGTGTGTGAGGGAGAGAGGGGTGTGTGAGGGAGAGAGGTGTGTGTGTGTGAGGGAGAGAGGTGTGTGTGTGTGAGGGAGAGGTGTGTGTGTGTGAGGGAGAGAGATGTGTGTGTGAGGGAGAGGTGTGTGTGAGGGAGAGAGGTGTGTGTGTGTATGTGAGGTAGATAGTTTTGTATGTGTGTGAGGGAGAGAGATGAGTGTGTGTGAGGTAGAGCGCTGAGTGTGTGTGAGGGAGGTAGAGATACTTGTGTATGTGAGGGAGAAAGATATGTGTGTGTATGAGGGAGGGATACGTGTGTGAGGGAGAGAGATACGTGTGTGTGAGAGATATATTTGTGTGCAAGAGAGAGAGATATCCTTGTGTGCGAGTGAGATATTTGGGTGTGAGACAGAGAGATGTGTGTGTGTGAGGGAGTGAGATACCTGTGTGTGAGGGAGAGATACGTGTGTGTGTGTGGTGTCTGGGAGAAAGGTGTATGTGTGAAGGAGAGAGAGATGTGTGTGCATGAAGGAGATGTATGTGTGTGTGTGTGAGGGAGAGAGATGTGTTGGATAGGGTGGACAGTGAGAGCCTTTTTCCTCGGATGGTGATGTCTAGCACGAGGGGACATAGCTTTAAATTGAGAGGAGATAGATATAGGACAGATGTCAGAGGTAGGCTCTTTACTCAGAGAGTAGTAAGGGTGTGGAATGCTCTGCCTGCAACAGTAGTGGACTCGCCAACACTAAGGGTATTCAAATGGTCATTGGATAGACATATGGACGATAAGGGAATAGTGTAAATGGGCTTTAGAGTGGTTACACAGGTTGGCGCCGCATCGAGGGCTGAAGGGTCTGTACTGCGCTGTAATGTTCTATGTTCTATGTGTGTGTTTGTGTGAGGGAGAGAGATGTGTCTGTGTGAGGGAGAGAGATGTGCATGTGAGGGAGAGAGGTGTGTGTGTGTGGGAGAGAGGTGTGTGTGAGGGACAGAGATGTGTATTTGTGAGGGAGAGAGATGTGTGTGTGTGTGAGGGAGATGAGGTGTGTGTGAGGGAGAGAGGCGAGTGTGTGAGGGAGTGAGGTGTGTGTGTGTGTGTGAGGGAGAGTGTGTGCGAGGGAGAGAGGTGTGTGTGGGGGAGGGAGATTCCTGTGTGTGCGTGTGAGGGAGAGAGGGGTGTGTGAGGGAGGGAGTGAGGTGTGTGTGAGGGAGAGAGGTGTGTGTGTGTGAGGGAGAGAGGTGTGTGTGTGAGGGAGAGAGGTGTGCGTGTGTGTGAGGGAGAGGTGTGTGTGTGTGAGGGAGAGAGGTGTGTGTGTGAGGGAGAGAGGTGTGTGTGTGAGGGAGAGAGGTGTGTGTGTGAGGGAGGGAGAGGTGTGTGAGGGAGAGTGTGTGCGAGGGGGAGAGGTGTGTATGTGAGGGAGATTCTTGTGTTTGTGTGTGAGGGAGAGAGGTGTGTGTGATGGCGGGAGATTCTTGTGTGCGTGTGAGGGAGAGGGGTGTGTGAGGGAGGGAGTGAGGTGTGTGTGTGTGAGGGAGAGAGGTGTGTGTGTGAGGGAGAGAGGTTTGTGTGTGAGGGAGAGAGGTGTGTGTGTGAGGGAGAGAGGTGTGTGTGAGGGAGAGAGGTGTGTGAGGGAGAGGTGTGTGTGAGGGAGAGAGGTGTGTGTGTGTGTGAGGGAGAGAGGTGTGTGTGTGAGGGAGAGAGGAGCGTGTGTGAGGGAGTGTGTGCGATGGGGAGAGGTGTGTATGTGAGGGAGATTCTTGTGTGTGTGTGTGAGGGAGAGAGGTGTGTGTGAGGGAGGGAGATTCTTGTGTGTGCGTGTGAGGGAAAGAGGGGTGTGTGAGGGAGGGAGTGAGGTGTGTGTGTGTGAGGGAGAGAGGTGTGTGTGAGGGAGAGAGGTGTGTGTGTGTGAGGGAGAGAGGTGTGTGTGTGTGTGAGGGAGAGAGGTGTGTGTGTGTGTGAGGGAGAGAGGTGTGTGTGTGAGGGAGAGAGGTGTGTGTGTGAGGGAGAGAGGTGTGTGTGTGTGAGGGAGAGAGGTGTGTGTGTGAGGGAGAGAGGTGTGTGTGTGAGGGAGAGGTGTGTGTGTGAGGGAGAGAGTTGTGTGTGAGGGAGAGAGGTGTGTGTGAGGGAGAGAGGTGTGTGTGAGGGAGTGAGGTGTGTGTGAGGGAGAGAGGTGTGTGTGAGGGAGAGAGGTGTGCGAGGGAGAGAGAGGTGTGCGAGGGAGAGAGGTGTATGTGAGGGAGAGAGGTGTGTGTGAGGGAGAGAGGTGTGTGTGAGGGAGAGAGGTGTGTGCGAGGGAGAGAGGTGTGTGCGAGGGAGAGAGGTGTGCGAGGGAGAGAGCTGTGTGATTGTGGGAGTATTGGATGTGTGTGAGGGAGAGAGATACGTGTCTGGCTGTGTGAGGGAGAGAGGTGTGTTTGTGAGGGAGAGAGTTGTGTGTGAGGGTGAGGTGTGTGTGAGGGAGAGAGATGTATGTGAGGGAGAGGTGTGTGAGGAAGAGGTGTGTGTGAGGAAGAGGTGTGTGTGAGGGAGAGAGATGTGTGTGTGAGGGAGAGAGGTGTGTGTGTGAGGGAGAGAGGTGTGTGTGTGAGGGAGAGAGGTGTGTGTGTGAGGGAGAGAGGTGTGTGTGTGAGGGAGAGAGGTGTGTGTGTGAGGGAGAGAGGTGTGTGTGTGAGGGAGAGAGGTGTGTGTGTGAGGGAGAGAGGTGTGTGTGTGAGGGAGAGAGGTGTGCGTGAGGGAGAGAGGTTGTGTGTGAGGGGGAGAGAGGTGTGTGTGAGGGAGAGAGGTGTGTGTGAGGGAGAGTGAGGTGAGTGTGTGGGTGAGGGAGGGAGGTGTGTGAGGGAGGAAGAGGTGTGAGGGAGAGAGAGGTGTGTGAGGGAGAGGTGTGAGAGGGAGAGAGAGGTGTGTGAGGGAGAGGTGTGCGAGGGAGAGAGGTGTGCGAGGGAGAGAGAGGTGTGCGAGGGAGAGAGAGGTGTGCGAGGGAGAGAGGTGTGTGAGGGAGAGAGGTGTGTGTGCGTGAGGGAGAGAGGGAGATATACTTGTGTGTGTGAGAGATGGGTGTGTGTGAGAGAGATGTGTCAGTGTGAGAGAGGTGTGTATGTGAAGGAGAGAGATTTGTGTGTGGGTGTGTGGGAGAGGTGGGTGTGATGGAGAGAGATGTGTGTGTGAGGGAGAGAGGTGTGTGTGTGAGGGAGAGAGGTGTGTGTGTGAGGGAGAGAGGTGTGTGTGAGGGAGAGAGGTGTGTGTGAGGGAGAGAGGTGTGTGTGAGGGAGGTGTGTGAGGGAGAGGTGTGTGTGAGGGAGAGAGGTAGGTGTGTGTGTGAGGGAGAGAGGAGCGTGTGTGAGGGAGTGTGTGCGATGGGGAGAGGTGTGTATGTGAGGGAGAATCTTGTGTGTGTGTGTGAGGGAGAGAGGTGTGTGTGAGGGAGGGAGATTCTTGTGTGTGCGTGGGAGGGAGAGAGGGGTGTGTGAGGGAGGGAGTGAGGTGTGTGTGAGGGAGAGAGGTGTGTGTGTGAGGGAGAGAGGTGTGTGTGTGAGGGAGTGAGGTGTGTGTGTGAGGGAGTGAGGTGTGTGTGTGAGGGAGAGAGGTGTGTGTGTATGAGGGAGAGAGGTGTGTGTGAGGGAGAGAGGTGTGTGCGAGGGAGAGAGGTGTGCGAGGGAGAGAGGTGTGCGAGGGAGAGAGGTGTGCGAGGGAGAGAGGTGTGCGAGGGAGAGAGGTGTGCGAGGGAGAGAGCTGTGTGATTGTGGGAGTATTGGATGTGTGTGAGGGAGAGAGATACGTGTCTGGCTGTGTGAGGGAGAGAGGTGTGTTTGTGATGGGAGAGAGGTGTGTGTGAGGGTGAGGTGTGTGTGAGGGAGAGAGATGTATGTGAGGGAGAGGTGTGTGAGGAAGAGGTGTGTGTGAGGGAGAGAGATGTGTGTGTGAGGGAGAGAGGTGTGTGTGTGAGGGAGAGAGGTGTGTGTGTGAGGGAGAGAGGTGTGTGTGAGGGAGAGAGGTGTGTGTGAGGGAGAGAGGTGTGTGTAAGGGAGAGAGGTGTGTGTGAGGGAGAGAGGTTGTGTGTGAGGGGGAGAGAGGTGTGTGTGAGGGAGAGAGGTGTGTGTGAGGGAGAGAGAGGTGTGTGTGTGAGGGAGAGGTGTGTGAGGGAGAGGTGTGTGAGGGAGAGGTGTGTGAGGGAGAGGTGTGAGAGGGAGAGGTGTGCGAGGGAGAGGTGTGCGAGGGAGAGGTGTGCGAGGGAGAGAGGTGTGCGAGGGAGAGAGAGGTGTGCGAGGGAGAGAGGTGTGTGAGGGAGAGAGGAGTGTGTGTGTGAGGGGGAGAGAGGTGTGTGTGCGTGAGGGAGAGAGGGAGATATACTTGTGTGTGTGAGAGATGGGTGTGTGTGAGAGATGTGTCAGTGTGAGAGAGGTGTGTATGTGAAGGAGAGAGATTTGTGTGTGGGTGTGAGGGAGAGAGAGGTGGGTGTGATGGAGAGAGATGTGTGTGTGAGGGAGAGGTGTGTGTGTGTGAGGGAGAGGTGTGTGTGTGTGAGGGAGAGAGGTGTGTGTGTGAGGGAGAGAGGTGTGTGTGTGAGGGAGAGAGGTGTGTGTGTGAGGGAGAGAGGTTGTGTGTGAGGGGGAGAGAGGTGTGTGTGTGAGGGAGAGAGGTGTGTGTGAGGGAGAGTGAGGTGAGTGTGGGTGAGGGAGGGAGATGTGTGTGAGGGAGGGAGAGGTGTGTGAGGAAGAGTGTGTGCGAGGGGGAGAGGTGTGTATGTGAGGGAGATTCTTGTGTGTGTGTGTGTGAGGGAGAGAGGTGTGTGTGAGGGAGGGAGATTCTTGTGTGTGCGTGTGAGGGAGAGAGGGGTGTGTGAGGGTGGGAGTGAGGTGTGTGTGTGTGAGGGAGAGAGGTGTGTGTGTGTGAGGAAGAGAGGTGTGTGTGTGAGGGAGAGAGGTGTGTGTGTGTGTGTCGGAGAGAGGTGTGTGTGAGGGAGAGAGGTGTGTGTGAGGGAGAGGTGTGTGTGAGGGAGAGGTGTGTGTGTGTGTGTGAGGGAGAGAGGTGTGTGTGTGAGGGAGAGAGGAGCGTGTGTGAGGGAGTGTGTGCGATGGGGAGAGGTGTGTATGTGAGGGAGATTCTTGTGTGTGTGTGTGAGGGAGAGAGGTGTGTGTGAGGGAGGGAGATTCTTGTGTGTGCGTGTGAGGGAGAGAGGGGTGTGTGAGGGAGGGAGTGAGGTGTGTGTGTGTGAGGGAGAGAGGTGTGTGTGAGGGAGAGGTGTGTGTGTGTGAGGGAGAGAGGTGTGTGTGTGTGAGGGAGAGAGGTGTGTGTGTGAGGGAGAGAGGTGTGTGTGTGTGTGAAGGAGAGAGGTGTGTGTGAGGGAGAGAGGTGTGTGTGTGAGGGAGAGAGGTGTGTGTGTGAGGGAGAGGTGTGTGTGTGAGGGAGAGAGGTGTGTGTGTGAGGGAGAGAGGTGTGTGTGCGAGGGAGAGAGGTGTGTGTGAGGGAGAGAGGTGTGTGCGAGGGAGAGAGGTGTGCGAGGGAGAGAGGTGTGCGAGGGAGAGAGGTGTGCGAGGGAGAGAGGTGTGCGAGGGAGAGAGGTGTGCGAGGGAGAGAGGTGTGCGAGGGAGAGAGCTGTGTGATTGTGGGAGTATTGGATGTGTGTGAGGGAGAGAGATACGTGTTTGGCTGTGTGAGGGAGAGAGGTGTGTTTGTGAGGGAGAGAGGTGTGTGTGAGGGTGAGTTGTGTGTGAGGGAGAGAGATGTATGTGAGGGAGAGGTGTGTGAGGAAGAGGTGTGTGTGAGGGAGAGAGATGTGTGTGTGAGGGAGAGAGGTGTGTGTGTGAGGGAGAGAGGTGTGTGTGTGAGGGAGAGAGGTGTGTGTGAGGGAGAGAGGTTGTGTGTGTGAGGGAGAGAGGTGTGTGTGAGGGAGAGAGGTGTGTGTGAGGGAGAGTGAGGTGAGTGTGTGGGTGAGGGAGGGAGATGTGTGTGAGGGAGGGAGAGGTGTGTGAGGGAGAGAGAGGTGTGTGAGGGAGAGTTGTGAGAGGGAGAGAGAGGTGTGCGAGGGAGAGGTGTGCGAGGGAGAGGTGTGCGAGGGAGAGAGGTGTGCGAGGGAGAGAGGTGTATGTGTGTGAGGGGGAGAGAGGTGTGTGTGTGAGGGAGAGAGGGAGATATACTTGTGTGTGTGAGAGATGGGTGTGTGTGAGAGAGATGTGTCAGTGTGAGAGAGAGAGGTGTGTATGTGAAGGAGAGAGATTTGTGTGTGGGTGTGAGCGAGAGAGAGGTGTGTGTGTGTGAGGGAGAGGTGCGTGTGAAGGACAGAGATGAGTGTGAGGGACAGAGGTGCATGTGAGGGAGAGAGGTGCGTGCTAGGGAGAGAGGTGCGTGTCAGGGAGAGAGGTGTGCGTGTGAGGGAGAGAGGTGTGCGTGTCAGGGAGAGAGGTGTGCGTGTGAGGGAGAGAGGTGTTCGTGTGAGGGAGAGAGGTGTGCATGTGAGGGAGAGAGGTGTGTATGTGTGAGAGGGAGGGGTGTGTGTGTGAGGGAGTGCTGTGTTTGAGGGAGGGGTGTGTGTGAGGGAGGGGTGTGTCTGTGTGTGAGGGAGGGGTAAGTGTGTGAGGGAGGGGTATGTGTATGAGGGAGGGGTGTGTGTGAGGGAGAGGTGTGTGTGAGGGAGGGGTGTGTGTGTGAGGAGGGGTGTGTGTGAGGGAGGGGTGTGTGTGTGTGAGGGAGATTGTGTGTGAGGGATGGGTGTGTGTGAGGGAGAGGTGTGTGTGAGGGAGGGGTGTGTGTGTGTGATGGAGGGAGGTGTGTGTGTGAGGGAGGGGTGTGTGTGTGTGAGGGAGGGGTGTGTGCGAGGGAGGGGTGTGTGTGTGTGTGTGAGTGATGGAGGGAGGTGTGTGTGTGAGGGTGGGGTGTGTGAGGGAGGGAGGGGTGTGTGTGTGAGGGAGGTGTGTGTGTGTGTGAGGGAGGGGTGTGTGTGTGTGTGAGGGAGGTGTGTGTGAGGGAGGGGTGTGTGTGTGAGGGAGAGATATGTGTGTGTGAGAGATAGATGCACCTCTGTCCAGTATGAGAATCAAATTTCCCCATCATTCCTCCCATTAAAAATTACAAACGATCAAAATCAAGTATTTTTTTAAGAAGAGAAAGTTTTAATTCTTACCAGGTTAGCCACTCCCAATGTGGGTACTACAGCCTGTGGTTAATATTACTGGGCCAGGAAGGTGGGCGCCTGGGGGCTGGCTGAAGAGGCGTGGGACGCGGCTGGAGGCTAGCCTAAGGTTTATGGTTGATCGGCAGTGGAGGGAGGTGGGGTGCCACCCCGCCAGGCTGATCACATGGAACGTGAGAGGGCTGAATGTGCCGGTCAAGAGGACCCTCGTGTTTGCGCATCTTAAGAGTTTAAAGGCGGACGTGGCAATGCTACAGGAGACACACCTGTGGATGGTGGATCAGACTAGGCTGAGGAAGGGATGGGTGGGGCAAGTATTTCATTCGGGGCGAGACTCTAAAACCAGGGTGTAGCAATTTTGATCAATAAGCGGGTGTCATTTGAAGTGAGAAGCTTAGTGACAGACTCGGTGGGTCGGTACGTTATGGTGAGTGCGAAGCTGGAGGGGATGCCGGTGGTATTAGTGAACGTCTATGCACCAAACCGGAATGACGCTTAGTTTGTGAGGCGGGTGAACAAAGAACAAAGAACAAAGAAATGTACAGCACAGGAACAGGCCCTTCGGCCCTCCAAGCCCGTGCCGACCATACTGCCCGACTAAACTACAATCTTCTACACTTCCTGGGTCCGTATCCTTCTATTCCCATCCTATTCATATATTTGTCAAGATGCCCCTTAAATGTCCCTATCGTCCCTGCCTCCACTACCTCCTCCGGTAGTGAGTTCCAGGCACCCACTACCCTCTGCGTAAAAAACTTGCCTCGTACATCTACTCTAAACTTTGCCCCTCTCACCTTAAACCTATGCCCCCTAGTAATTGACCCCTCTACCCTGGGGAAAAGCCTCTGACTATCCACTCTGTCTATGCCCCTCATAATTTTGTATACCTCTATCAGGTCGCCCCTCAACCTCCTTCGTTCCAGTGAGAACAAACCGAGTTTATTCAATCGCTCCTCATAGCTTATGCCCTCCATACCAGGCAACATTCTGGTAAATCTCTTCTGCACCCTCTCTAAAGCCTCCACATCCTTCTGGTAGTGTGGCGACCAGAATTGAACACTATACTCCAAGTGTGGCCTAACTAAGGTTCTATACAGCTGCAACATGACTTGCCAATTCTTATACTCAATGCCCCGGCCAATGAAGGCAAGCATGCCGTATGCCTTCTTGACTACCTTCTCCACCTGTGTAGCCCCTTTCAGTGATCTGTGGACCTGTACTCCTAGATCTCTTTGACTTTCAATACTCTTGAGGGTTCTACCATTCACTGTATATTCCCTACCTGCATTAGCCCTTCCAAAATGCATTACCTCACATTTGTCCAGGTTAAACTCCATCTGCCATCTCTCCGCCCAAGTCTCCAGACAATCTAAATCCTGCTGTATCCTCAGACAGTCCTCATCGCTATCCGCAATTCCACCAACCTTTGTGTCGTCTGCAAACTTACTAATCAGACCAGTTACATTTTCCTCCAAATCATTTATATATACTACAAAGAGCAAAGGTCCCAGCACTGATCCCTGTGGAACACCACTGGTCACAGCCCTCCAATTAGAAAAGCATCCCTCCATTGCTACCCTCTGCCTTCTATGGCCTAGCCAGTTCTGTATCCACCTTGCCAGTTCACCCCTGATCCCGTGTGACTTCACCTTTTGTACTAGTCTACCATGAGGGACCTTGTCAAAGGCCTTACTGAAGTCCATATAGACAACATCTACTGCCCTACCTGCATCAATCATCTTAGTGTTGGGTGTTGGGAAAGATTCCCGACCTGGACTCACATAGGCTGATCACTGGGGGTACGGCGGGGGGGGGGGGACGGACGACGACTTTAATACAGTTGTACATCCGAGGTTGGATCGGTTGACTTCGAGGACAGGGAGGGTGCCAGCTGTGGCAAAGGAGCTAAAGGGGTTTATGGAACAAATGGGAGGGGTAGATACGTGGACATTTGGACGACCGAGGTCGAATGAGTTTTCTTTTTTCCCCCATGTACACAGTGTACTCGTGGATCAACTTTTTCTTTTTGGATAGGGCTTTCCTGGCGGGGGTTATAGACGCTGAGTACTTGCCGATTGTAGTGTCGGACCATGCCTGACACTGGGTGGATTTACGGGTGAGAAATCAGGGGGGGTCAACGCCCGCACTGGAATTAGATGTAGGACTGTTAGCAGATGAGGAGCTGTGTGTGCGTGTGAGGGAGGCCATCCAGCACTATGTGGAGATAAATAACACGGGGGAGGTTTCGGCAGCATGGGCGGCACCAAATGCAATAGTTAGGGGGGAGTTGATTTTGGTACGGGCTCATAGGGAGAAGGTGGAACAGGTGGAAATGGACAGGCTGGTTAGGGAGATTCTCCAGGTGGACAGGAGGGACTAGGAGGCCCCAGAGGCGGGGCTGTTGAAGGAGCGGCAGAAGTTGCACATGGCGTTTGGTCTGCTGTCCACAGATAAGGCGGTGGGGCAGTTGAGGACGGCGAGAGGAGCGTTGTATGAGTTTGGGGAGAAGGCCAGTAGGAAATGGGAGGCAGCTCAGGAAACGGGAGGCAGCTATGGAGATGGGAAGGGTGAAGGATAGAGGGGGGAACACGATCTTGGACCCAGCGGGGGTGTTCAAGGAATTTTATAGTCGGCTGTATGTGTTGGAGGCCCCAGCTGGGGTGGAGGGGATGAGGCGATTTTTGGTGGGTTTGGAGTTTCCGAAGGTGGAGGAAGCGTTGGTGGAGGTTCTGGGAGCCCCGATCGGGCTCGTTGATGTAGTGACGGGATTGGAGGCCATGCAGTCGCGCATGGCCATGGAGTCGGGCAAGGCCCCTGGGCTGGATGGATACCCAGTGGAATTTTATAAGAGGTTTTCTGGGATGCTGGGGCCGTTGCTGATGAGGGCATTTAACGAGGCTAGGGAGCGAGGTGTTCTTCCCCCAATAATGTCACGGGCTTCGATCTCATTTATTCTGAAGCGGAAGAAGGACCCGGAAAAATGCGGGTCATATAGTCTTTACTGAATATAGACGCCAAATTGCTGGCCAAGATTTGGGCCTCGAGAATAGAGGATTGTGTTCCAGGACTGATTGGGGAAGATCAGACGGCGTTTGTAAAAGGGAGGCAGTTAACGGCCAACGTTATAAGGCTATTGAATGTTATCACAATACCCTCCGAGGGTAGGGTCGTGGAGGTATGGACACGGAAAAGGCCTTTGACCGGGTTGCGTGGAAGCATTTGTGGGGCGTCCTGGGGAGGTTCGGGTTTGGGCAGGGCTTTGTAGACCGGGTCCGGTTGTTGTACCAGGTACAGGTGTCGAGTGTGCGGACGAACCGAGCGTGCTCGGAATATTTTAGGCTGCACCACAAGGTAGGGATGTCCACTCTCCCCATTGTTGTTTTACTTGGCTATAGAGCCATTGGCAATGGCGCTGAGAGCGTCAAATGACTAGAAGGGGTTAGTCCGGCAGGGTGGGGTGGAGCACAGGGTCTTGTTATGTGCGGACGACCTACTCCTGTATATTTCGGACCCGTCGGGGGGGATGGGAGAGATTATGTGGATCCTAGTGGAATTTGGCCGGTTCTTGGGGTACAAATTGAATATGGGTAAAAGTGAGGCCCTTATGATCCAGGCGAGGGGGCAGGAGAGGAGTTTGGAGGAGTTGCCGTTTAAAGTGGTGAGAGGGAGTTTTGGATACTTGGGAATTCAGGTGGCACGGGGATGGGAGCAGCTATATAAATTAAATCTAGGCAAATGAAGGAGGACTTTCGGAGGTGGGACATGCTCCTGTTGTCACTGGTGTGGAAGGTACAGACTGTAAAGATGACGGATCACCCGAGATTTTTCCAGTGTCTCGCTATTTTTATCCCAAAAGCTTTTTTTTGAAGCGGGTGAATGCGGTGATCTCTGGGTTTGAGTTTGGGCGGACGAAACCCCACGAGTAAGGAAGGTGCTATTGGAGCGGGGGCGGGGGGGTTGGCTTTACCAAACTTTAGGAATTATTACTGGCCCATGATCAGGAAGTGGGTGAGGGGTCGGTGTGGGAGTGGGTGGAAGCATGTAGGCGCATAAGCTTAGGGGCATTAGTAACGCCATCTCTGCCATTCTCGCCAGCTCGGTACTCCACAAGCCCGGTGGTGGTGGCAGCTCAGAGAATTTGGGGGCAATGGCTGAAGCACATGGGAATGGAAGGAGCGTCGGTGTGGGCTCCTATTTGTGGGAACCACAGGTTTGTGCCGGAGAGGTTGGATGGGGGTTTCGGAGGTGGCAGAGAGCACGGATTGAGAGGCTGGGGGATCTGTTTATCAATGGGAGCTTTCCTGGTTTGGAGGATGTGGAGGAGGAGTTTGAACTGCCGGGAGGGAATGGGTTTCGGTATCTGCAGGTGAGGTACTTTGTACGAAGGCAGGTTTCGACCTTTCCCCTTCTACCGCCCCAGGGGGATACAGGATAAGGTAGTTTCGAAAATGGGGGTGGGGGTGGGGAATGTCTCGGAAATTTATAAAGAGCTTATGGAGTGGGAGGGAACCCAGATAGGGGAGGTAAAGCGTAAGTGGGAAGATGAGTTGAGTAAGGAACTAGAGGCAGGTCTGTGGGAGGATGCTCTTGAGTAGAGTCACCACGTCCTGATCGTGTGCCAGGCTCAGCCTGATACAATTCAAGGTGGTCCATCGGGCACACTTGACGGTGGCCTGGATGAGCAGGTATTTTGAAGGGGTGGAGGACAGCTGTGTGTGGCGTGCGGGAGGGCCCGCAAACCACGTCCACATGTTTTGGGGACTCTGGCCAGGGTGGCACCAAGTCCAGAGATGGCGATTTTTGGAGTGTCAGAAGACCCGGGAGTCATGGGGGCGAGAGAGGCTGACATTTTGGCCTTTGCCTCCTTGGTAGCCCGGAGACGGATCCTATTAGCGCGGACGGACTCAGAGCCCCGGAAATCAGGGGTATGGGTTAGTGACCTGGCCAGGTTTCTCAGGCTTGAGAAAATCAAGTTCGCCTGAAGAGGATCAACATTGGGGTTCGTCCGGAGGCGGCAGCCGTTTATCGACTTCTTCGGGGAAAACTAAATTGTTAGCAGATACAATAGGAGGGGGGGCGGGGTTAGGGAACGTGGGGGTGGGGGTAGGTGAAGATAGTTTAGTTTTGGTGGGACCGGTGAGGAGGAGGGACTGGGGAATTGTGTGTATGTTGGCTGAGTATGGTTGTTGGTTTGGGGGCGAGGGGGGGGGGGTTATTTACTGAGTTATATTTACATTTGTATTTGTTGTTATAAAATCATAAATGCCTTAGTAAAATGTTACAAAAAATATATTACTGGGCCAGGGGAGGGTGGCTTGGCCAGTGGTTAATGTGAGGAGACCATGTAGCAGGCAAATGTATTTGTGACTGTGAGCCTCTTCCGAATTCCTCATATATTCATAGATTTGGCTAGAAAATACTTTTTTACATTTGATTTCTGTGATCACACCTATTTTGTGGCAAAAAAGGGTTCAACATTATTATAGAATCGGTACAGAAGGAAGAAATTCAGCCCATCGAGCCTGTACCGGCCGTCTGAAAAGCACCCTACCTCAGCCCACCTCCTCACTCTTTCCTTCTAACCCCAGCTAACCTTAGGACACCAAGGGACAATTGATCCTGGTCAATCTACCTAACTTGCACACCTTTAGACTGTGGAAGGAAACCGCAGCACCCGGAGGAAGACATGGGGAGAACATACAAAGTCCACAGTGACAGTCACCAAGGCCGGAATCGAGCCCAGCCTCTGGAGCTGCAAAGCAGCAGTGCTAACCACTGTGCCACCCCGAGAATATTTGGGGTTCCCCAATGCTCGTGGCAGGTCACTCGTGGTTCCGTGGCTCGAAATGTTTTGGTACGCCTGACTTGGTGAATCCCTTTCCACACAGTCTGAGCAGGTGAACAGCCTCTCCCCTGTGTGACTGCACTTCTGCACTGTAAGACCAAATGATTGTCTGAATCCAGTCCCTTGGTGAGAGCACCCGAATGGTCTCTTGTCAGTGTGAACACATTGATGGGACACAGCTCACTAGAACCTTTAAAACGCTTCCCGCGGGCCCGCACTGCTGCCTCAGAGCACCGAGGTCCCAGGTTTGATCCCGCCCTGGGTCAGTGTCCGTGTGGAGTTTGCACATTCTCCCCGTGTCTGCGTGGGTCTCACCCCCACAACCCCAAAAGATGTGCAGGGTCGGTGGATTGACCATGCTAAATTGCCCCTTAATTGGAAAAAAATAATTGGATACTCCAAATTTATAAAAGAAAAACACTTCCCGCAGTCTGGGCATTTGAATGGTTTCTCCTCAGTGTGAGCTCGCTGGAACCTCAGAAGGGTGGATGGCTCAGTCACTTCCTCCACTCAGAGCAGGTGAATGGTCTCTCCCAGTGTGAATTTGCTGGTGAACAGTGAGATTAGATGATGACTTGAACCCAGTCCCACACTGAGAGCACATGAACAGTCTCTCATCACTGTGAACTCGCTGGTGTCTCAGCCGGTTGGATGAGGTAGTGAATCTTTTCCCACAAATGGAACAGGTGAACGGTCTCTCCCCAGTGTGAATTCGCTGGTGTTCAGCGAGTTGAGATGAATGCCTGAACCTAGTCCCACAGTGAGAGCACCTAAATGGTCTCTCACCAGTGTGAACACGTTCATGGATCATCAGCTCCCCGGAACTTTTATAGCACTTTCCACAGTCTGGGCATTTAAAGGGTCTCTCGTCATTGTGAACTCGCTGGTGCCTCAGCAGGTGGGATAAATGAATAAATGGCTTTCCACACACAGAGCAGGTGAACAGCCTCTCCTTGGTGTGACTGCGCCGATGAGCTTCCAGTTCATTCTGATAATGAAATCCCTTCCCACAGTCCCCACATTTCCACGGTTTCTCCCTGTTGTGACTGCATTTGTGCTCTGACAGGTGAGATGATTGGCTGAACACTCGTCCACACAGAGAACACGTGTACAGTTTCTCCCCACTGTGAACGGTGCTTTTTCCTTCCATCTTCAAAATCTGATGATATTCAGGTTATGATAAATTGGATGACTCCTGACGTGATGTTTGGTTTCAGTTTCCTGACTGCAAATCTTCCTCTTCTACACCCTGTGAAACTGAGTTAAAACAGAAAAAAAAGGAGTGAGAGAGAAATCACAAAAACACAAGGGCAGGTTGTGAAATTGAGCTGAAGGGTGTGAAGGAATAAAGGCCAAATAATACCGAATTAGTGCAGGAATATTAGATTGAAGCTATTTCCGGGTAATCATACAGCAAAACATATTTTAACAGGGGCAAAGCTAATTTGCAAGAGCAGCAACCAAGGTGAATTTACTCATGCAAAATACACATCTATAAAATGGTTTCTGTTGTGACATTAGCATGTACGTTACAAAATGAGCTCCGATAAGTAAAACCGCGAAACAAAATACTCAGCCCCGATTTTTATTTTCTTACACAACGCCGATACTTTAACTCAGCAATATTGAAAATAAGACTGTCACAGGAAGTCCAGTTTTCAGGAATAAATTCAAAATAACATTTTGTCGAAATTGAACAGGCACCCTCTTTGTAATCGGTGGTCCTTCCACCAAATATTGGGTGCTAATTAAGGATGATCTGTTACTGATCAAATAAGCATCTTCCATGCTACCAGTAACGAAACAACCCAAAATGTATTATAAATATCTCAACTCCAAACTCCAATGTTTAGCTTTGTTGGTGGATTCAGTTCTCGTAGATCGACTTCAGAACTGGTCTGATGGTACTGAATCTCACATTGTCAGAGTTTAAGTGAATATTACTTTAATATTTGATGGATATACTTACTTACTCTGAGAATTCTTATATCTGTAACAAGTAAAGTTGAAATGTTAGATTCTCATTTCGAAGTAATGATGGGTTTTTGGATTTATTTATCTTTGCAAATTATACTCTTTGTATAATCACCAGATCACAAGTTTTCTTACTGTAATAAATTCTTTAAAAGTTATTCTTAAAACATAAATTGTCTCACCAGGTCTTTAGTATCAAACACCCAGTGTATCTAAAACCTCTTCTCCTGATGTTGGAGGAATATTTACTGAGGTCTTTAACCTGGACATTTGTAATATTCAGGAAAAGTACAATTGAGCTAAAATATGGTTGCAATTCATCAGGAGGAGGGTAAAGCTCTTGGTTGGTTTACTTAGTTGAGCTGGTGGCTGGTTGGATTCAATGGGCCCAAGTATGTGTTGTTCAACCCAAAGAGAAACTGCTGGAAAATCTCAGCGGGTCAGGCAACATCTGTAGGGAGAGAAAAGAGCTGACGTTTCGAGTCCAGATGACCCTTTGTCAAAGCTGTTGTTGAGTCCAGCTCCCTATGGCCCAAGTTAAGAATAATTAATCAAGAGATACATCTTGATTAGCTCTAAAAATATGGAGCTCGGATTGTAAAACATCACAAGGGAACCTGCCAGCCAGTCTGGGCCTGCACATGACTCTGGATCCCATGGAAGCAGAGAGAGAATCAGAGAGAGCTAAGAAAGGCAGGGGGTGAAGGAGAAAGATTTCATGGGCGGGATTCTCCAAGCCTCTGCGCCGAAATCGTACTTGGCGTGGGGGCGGAGAATGGGGCGTCAGACCCGCGATCGGGGACCGGAGATGCGCCGCCAGTCGTGCTCACGGTTGACGCGGTGCCGGTCGGGGGCCATTGAAAGATTCTCCGCTGACAACTGGCCGAGTTCACTCATGGTTCCACCCGGCGGGAGCTCGGAGTGGCGGCTGTGGATGGCCAGGCTCGCGATTGGTGGGTGCTATATGGGGGGGGGGCCTATATTGTCGGGGCCGGCCCGCTGTGTGGGTCAACCATGTTGCGCGGACCCGCGGCCGTAAATGCAGGGCCCCGTATCGGCAGCCGGAGCTGCGAGGACTACTCCACGAAAGTCCAGAGTGATTCGACCCCGTTTTCCCACGGGCCTGGGGACATGGCCCCATTATCAGAGAATTCCGCCCCATATTTCGACCACACAACCAGAACTATGACAAAATCTCCCAAATGCTCAACCACTTTGGCGAACCTTTCAGTAGCCATTGTACGTGAACACCATGACATCCAACTTCCCCTCCAAGTCACACACCGTCCTCCTCTGGCATCCAGTACAAAGAACAAAGAACAAAGAAATGTACAGCACAGGAACAGGCCCTTCGGCCCTCCAAGCCCGTGCCGACCATACTGCCCGACTAAACTACAATCTTCTACACTTCCTGGGTCCGTATCCTTCTATTCCCATCCTATTCATATATTTGTCAAGATGCCCCTTAAATGTCCCTATCGTCCCTGCTTCCACTACCTCCTCCGGTAGCGAGTTCCAGGCACCCACTACCCTCTGCGTAAAAAACTTGCCTCGTACATCTACTCTAAACCTTGCCCCTCTCACCTTAAACCTATGCCCCCTAGTAATTGACCCCTCTACCCTGGGGAAAAGCCTCTGACTATCCAAAAGTACTGGATGAACAGAAATTTCCTCTATTTAAGTATTGAAAGTTTGAAGCCATTGTCTTCCGACCCCACGAGTAACTCCACTCCAAAACCATTGACTCCATCCCTCACCCCGGTAACTGTCTGAGGCTAAAGCAGACTGTTCACAATGTTGATGACATATTTTACCCTGAGATGAGCTTCCAACAACACATCAGCATCATCAGCAAGAACACCTATTTCCTCCTCAGTAACATCACCTGACTCCATCTCAGTCTCAACTCATCTCCTGCTGAAACTGTCATCCATTAATTTGTTACCTCTGGACATAACTATTGTTTTAAACAATATTTTACTTCAAATTTTTCATTGATAACGTACAAAATATTCAAACCATTCCAACAAATTTGATATGATTACAAAAACAAAAATAACCCAACACCAACTGTTCCAACCTAACCCAGCCCTATACCAAGAGTAACCCCTCCCAATACGCCCTCCTAAAAGAATCCTACCAAACTGACCCCCCCTCCCCCCAACAGATGACGGTAACCAGCTCCTTAAAAAAGGTAATGAACGCCCGCCACCTTGAGTAAAACACATATATCGATCCTCTCATAGTATACTTTATCTTCTCCAGACGCAGAAAATCCACAAAGACCCCTAACCAAGTCGAAGCTGTCGGTGACACCAGGGACCTCCACCTGAGCAACACCCGCCTCCGGACTATTAGAAAGGTGAAGGCCAAACATCTGCCTTCTTCCCCTTCTTCAGCACCAGCAAGTCTGAAACTCCAAGAATGACCACCAACGGGCAGAACTCCACCTTAAAGTCTAGAATCCCTAATACTATTTCGAAAAGAAACCCAAAAATAAGCAAGCCTGGGCAAGTCCAAAACATATGCATATGATTCGCTAGTCCCCTAGAACATCTCTCACCCCCTGGTAGAACACACTCATATGCGGCCTAGTCAAGTACACCACCTTAAATTGTATCAAAACATAACCTGGCACATGAGGTTCCTATGCAGAGCTTCACTCCACACCGCCCGCCCCCCCCCGCTCCAAGACCATCCCTACCTGTGTTCTCCCACTTCCTTTTTACTTCTTCCAAAGAAGCCCACTCTGTTGTCAACAGCTGCCCATAAATGTCTGAGATCCTTCCGTCCCCTAGCTCATCCAAACAGAACCCTATCCAAAAGCAAAGGCGCTGGCACCAGGGGAAATCGAAGGAAGTTCTTTACCCACAAAGACTTGCACCTTCAGATATCTAAATGCATTCCTTCTTTGAAGTCGTAACTTCTCCGAAATCTCTTCTAACTCTGCAAACCTAGCCTCTAAAAACAGGGGCGTCATTCTCCGACCCCCCGCCGGGTTGGAGAATCGCCGGGGGCTGCTATGAATCCCGCCCCCGCCGGTTGCCGAAGTCTCCGGCACCGGATATTCGGCGGGGGCGGGAATCGGGCCGCGCCGTTTGGCGGGCCCACCCGCTGGATTCTCCGGCCCGGATGGGCCGAAGTCCCGCCGATAAATTGCCTGTCCCGCCGGCGTGGATTAAACCACCTTTTGAACGGCGGGACAAGGCGGCGTGGGCGGGGTCCTGGGGGGGGGGGCGCGGGGCGATCTGACCCCGGGGGGTGCCCCCACGGTGGCCTGGCCCGCGATCGGGGCCCACCGATCTGCGGACGGGCCTGTGCCGCGGGGGCACTCTTTCCCTTCCGCCTCCGCCACGGTCTCCACCATGGCGGAGGCGTAAGAGACTCCCTCCACTGCGCATGCGTGGGAAACTGTCAGCGGCTGCTGACGCTTCCGCACATGCGCCGCCCCGAGATTTCATTTTCGCGCCAGCTGGCGGGGCAACAAAGGCCGTTTCCGCCAGCTGGCGGGGCGGAAATTCCTCCAGCGTCGGCCTAGCCCCTCAATGTTGGGGCTCGGCCCCCAAAGATGCGGAGCATTCCGGACCTCTGGGGCGGCGCGATGCCCGTCTGATTGGCGCCGTTTTGGGCGTCAGTCGGCGGACATCGCGCCGTTTCGGGGGAATTTCGCCCCAGGTCTCTGAACCTCTCTGACCCTTCCCTCTCACATGTCCTGAATGTGGAATCTGGACTAGATGGCACAAAATTATGCTTCCTAAAGATCGGCATCAACTAACCAAACTTAAATGCTGTCTAAATTGGTTCCAAATTCTCAAAGTGGCTATTACCACTGGGCTTGATTGAAAAAATCTTACCAGGGACATTGGGAGAGGCGCGGTAACAAGAGCCCTCAAGCTTGTTCCTCTATAAGAATCCTCCTCCATCTGCACCCATAGAGTCCGGATTCCTTAAACCACCTCCGTATCTTATCAATGTCTGCTGCTCAGCAATAACACAGCTGATTAGGTCGTGCCAACTCCACCTCCCCCCCCCACCGCCGCTCCCGGCTATGTATGCCTCTGTAAAGAAGCCCGAAGGGAACAAAAGTACAGATTAACTTACTGACCCTACCAAAGAAAGCCTTGGGAAGAAACAGTGGGACACACTGGAACAAAAAACTTCAAAGAATATTCATTTTCACTGTCTGGACTCTTCCCACCAAAGTCGAAGGGAGGGCATCCCACCTCTTCAAATCAGTCTTCACCCCATCAACCAGCCTGGCAATGTTAAGTTTATGGAGCGAGGCCCAATCATGAGCTACTTGAATTCCCAGATACTGGTAACTAGTCCTGGCTGGACAAAATGGTAGCCTCCCCAGATCAGGTCCACTCCCGGGGAGATTCACCGGAAAACAAATAACTTTTGCCAAGAATTAACTTATACCCCGAGAAGGAACCAAACTTCCTGAGCAACTCCATTATCTCCTCCACATTGGAGAGAGGGTTCTTAATGTACAATAACAAATTGTCCACATTCAGGGACACCCTCTGCTCTCTCCCTTCCCGTTCTATCCCCCCCCCACTTAGAAGATGATCTAAACGCAATGGACAGCAGCTCGATGACTAATGCAAACAGCAGCGGGGATAACGGGCACCCCTGCCTCATATCCCTGTTCAATCGAAAATACCCCGAGCTCAGGGCATTGGTGCAGAACCCTACACATGAGCCTAACCCAGCATATAAAATTACAGCCCAAAACCAAATCACTGCATAACATCAAAAAGGTAATTCCACTCAACCCGATCAAACGTTTTCTCCACGTCCATCGAGATAATCACCTTTGGCTCGGCCAGAGGAGGGTGACAGCGCCACATTCAAGAGTCACCTTGTGTTGCCTGACAGTTAACAAACCCTGCCTGCTCCTGTGAAACCACCCCTGGCAGACAAGGCTCCAGGCGAGTTGCTGGCACCTTAGGCAACAGTTTTGCATCAATATTTAACAGAGAGATAGGTCAGTATGATCCACACTCCTCTGGATTCTAGTCCTTTTTCAAGTTCAAGGACATCAATCCCTGCGCCAGGGTGGCCAGCTGTACCCCCCGAGACAACATCTCCAACATAAGCGGGAACCAGCAGCCCTCCGGAAACTGTTCATAAAACCTGCCAGGGAATCAATCTGGACCCGGTGCCTTACCCGTCTCCATTTGACGAATACAGCTCAAAATCTCCTGTCCAATCAGTGCCTCCAGTTCCTCCCTTCGATCCCACTTTACCTCCGGAATAGTCAACCAATCTAAAAATGGCACCATTGTCGATTCCTCCTCCAGCGGCTACGACTGATCTAGTAAACGGTCGCAAACACCTGACTGACCTTCTCTGGGGCAGAAACCAACCAAACAACCCCCATCCAAGTCTCTGATCTGAACTATCTCCCAGCTGCCTCAGCTTGTGAGCTTATAAGCAGCTGACCTTACCCGTACCTTTTTAAAAACTTGCCTTACAGGAAAAGCGGCCTTCAGTTTTTCAGCGGTAGCAGCGAGAGCAGTAACCAGGGGGCTGTCAGGAAGGTAAGTTTCCCTTTTTAAAAACTTACCTTACAGGAGCGGTGAGAGGGAGGAGCTGAGTGGGAGCGGTCGAATTGCGCTCTGGGATGGTGAGTGAACTGATATATTTGGGCAGCGGCTGAATCCGAGACACTACACGTCTAGTGTCTCCCACCCGCCCTCCTCCTCTAACCAAAAAAAAAACAGTGGTGTGTTGATAAGGTAAGGTTTTTCTATTTCTATTTAGCGTGTGATTGGTAACAATTTTTCTTTTGTTTTTTGTTTTTTCATTTATCTAGTATTTGATATTATAGTTGGACTAAGTTAAGCTTACGAGGAAAAATGGCAGGAGATCTCAGACCCGTGTTATGTTCCTCTTGATCAATGTGGGAGCTCAGGGACGTGGCTGATGTCCCTGACTTCTTCACGTGCAGGAGGTGTGTCCAGCTGCAGCTCTTGTTAGACCGCATCACGGCTCTGGAGCTGCGGATGGACTCACTTTGGAGCATCCGCGATGCTGAGGTCGTGGATACCGCATTTAGCGAATTGGTCACAGCGCAGATTAGGATTGCTGAGGGGGAATGGGTGACCAAAAGGCAGAGAAAAAGCAGGAAGGCAGTGCAGGTGTCCCCTGTGGTCAGCTCCCTCCAAAACAGGTATACTGTTTTGGATACTGTTGGGGTAGATTGTTCACCAGGAGAAGGCAGTAATAGCCAGGTTCATGGCACCGTAGCTGGCTCTGCTGCACAGAAGGGCAGGAAAAAGAGTGGAAGGGCTATAATCATAGGGGATTCAATTGTAAGGGGAGTAGATAAGCGGTTCTGTGGTCGGAAATGAGACTCCCGAATGGTATGTTGCCTTCCAGGTGCGCGGATCAGTGGGCAGCACGGTAGCATTGTGGATAGCACAATTGCTTCACAGCTCCAGGTTCGATTCCGGCTTGGGTCATTGTCTGTGCTGAGTCTGCACATCCTCCCCGTGTGTGCGTGGGTTTCCTCCGGGTGCTCCGGTTTCCTCCCAGAGTCCAAAGATGTGCAGATTAGGTGTATTGGCCATGATAAATTGCCCTTCGTGTCCAAAATTGCCCTTAGTGTTGGGTGGGGTTAATGGGTTATGGGGGATAGGGTGGAGGTGTTGACCTTGGGTAGGGTGCTCTTTCCACGAGCCGGTGCAGACTCGATGGGTCGAATGGCCTTCTTCTGCACTGTAAATTCTATGAAAAATCAGGGATGTCTCAGATAGGCTGCAGAACATTCTGAAGGCGGAGGGTAAACAGCCAGTTGTCGTGGTGCATATAGGCACCAATGATATAGGTAAAAAATGGGATGAGGTCCTACAAGCAGAATTTAGGGAGTTAGGAGCCAAGTTAAAAAGTCGGACCTCAGAGGTAGTAATCTCAGGATTGCTACCAGTGCCACGTGGTAGTCAGAGTAGAAATGAAAGAATAGGCAGGATGAATGCGTGGCTTGATAGTGCAGGAGGGGTTCAGATTTTTGGGACATTGGGACTAGTTCTGGGGGAGGTGGGACTACTACAAATTGGATGGTCTTCACCTGGGCTGGACTGGAACCAATGGCCTTGGGGGTGCTTTTGCTAACACTGTTGGGGAGGGTTTAAACTAATGTGGCAGGGGGATGGGAACCAAAAGAGGAGGTTAGTGGACAGTAAGGAGGCAGTAACTAAAGCCTGTAAGGAACTAGATCATGAAGTCAGCGTGACTAAGGGGAAGAGTAGGCAGGGAGCAGATGATGAACGCAAAGGGACTGGTGGTCTGAGGTGCATTTGTTTTAAAGCAAGAAGTTTAGTAGGTAAGGCAGATGAACTTCGGGTTTGGATTAGTACCTGGGAGTATGATGTAATTGCTATTACTGAGACTTGGTTGAGGGAAGGGCACAATTGGTAACTAAATATCCCAGGTTATCGATGCTTCAGGCGGGATAGAGACGGAGGTAAAAGGGCTGGAGGAGTTGCATTACTGGTCAGAGAGGATATCACAGCAGTGCTGAAGGAGGGCATTATGGAGGACTCGAGCAGTGAGGCGATATGGGCAGAGCTCAGAAATGGGAAGGGTGCGGTAACAATGTTGGGGCTGTACTACAGACCTCCCAACAGCGAGCGTGAGATAGAGGTACAAATATGTAAACAGATTATGGAAAGATGTAGCAGCAACAGGGTGATAGGAGATTTTAATTTTCCCAACATTGACTGGGATACACCTAGTATCAGAGGTCTAGATGGAGCAGAATTTGTAAGGAGCATCCAGGAGGGTTTTCTAGAGCAGTATGTAAATAGTCCAACTCAGGAAAGGGTCATACTGGATCTGGAGTTGGGGAATGAGCCCGGCCAGGTGGTTGAAGTTTCAGTAGGGGATTACTTTGGGAATAGTGATCACAATTCCGCAAGTTTTAGAATACTCATGGACAAAGACGAGAGTGCTCCAAAATGAAGAGTGCTTAATTAGGGGAAGGCCAACTATACCAAAATTCAGCAGGAGCTGGGGAATGTGGATTAGGAGAAGCTCTTTGAAGGTAAATCCACATTTGATATGTGGGAGGCTTTTAAAGAGAGGTTGATTAGAGTGCAGGACAGACATGTCCCTGTGAAAATGAGGGATAGAAGTGGCAAGATTAGGGAACCATGGATGACAGGTGAAATTGTGAGACTAACTAAGAAGAAAAAGAAGCATACATAAGGTTTAGGCGACTGAAGACAGACGAAGCTTTGGAAGAATATCGGGAATGTAGGACCAATCTGAAATGAGGAATCAAGAGGGCTAAAAGGGGTCATGAAATATCTTTAGCAAACAGGGTTAAGGAAAATCCCAAAGCCTTTTATTCATATATAAGGAGCAAGAGGAACTAGAGAAAGGATTGGCCCACTCAAGGACAAAGGAGGAAAGTTATGCGTGGAGTCTGAGAAAATGGGTGAGATTCTTACTGAGTACTTTGCATCGGTATTCACCAAGGAGAGGGACATGACGGATGTTGAGGTTAGGGATAGATGTTTGATTACTCTAGATCAAGTCGGCATAAGGAGGGGGGATGTGTTGGGTATTCTAAAAGGCATTAAGGTGGACGTCCCCAGGTCCGGATGGGATCTATCCCAGGTTACTGAGGGAAGTGAGAGGGGAAATAGCTGGGGCCTTAATAGATATCTTTGCAGCATCCTTGAACATGGGTGAAGTACCGGAGAACTGGAGAATTGCTAATGTTGTCCCCTTGTTTAAGAAGGGTAGCAGGGATAGTCCAGGTAATTATAGACCTGTGAGCCTGAAGTCAGTGGTAGGGAAGCTGCTGGAGAAGATACTGAGGGATAGGATCTATTCCCATTTGGAAGATAATGGGCTTATCAGTGATAAGAACATAAGAACTAGAAGCAGGAGTAGGCCACCTGGCCCCTCGAGCCTGCTCCACCATTCAATGAGATCATGGCTGATCTTTTGTGGACTCAGCTCCACTTTCCGACCCGAACACCATAACCCTTAATCCCTTTATTCTTCAAAAAACTATCTATTTTTATCTTAAAAACATTTAATGAAGGAGCCTCTACTGCTTCACTGGGCAAGGAATTCCACAGATTCACAACTCTTTGGGTGAAGATGTTCCTCCTAAACTCAGTCCTAAATCTACTTCCCCTTATTTTGAAGCTGTTCCCCCTAGTTCTGATTTCACCCGACAGTGGAAACAACCTGCCTACATCTATCCTATCTATTCCCTTCATAATTTTATATGTTTCTTTTAGGTCCCCCCTCATCCTCCTAAATTCCAACGAGTACAGTCCCAGTCTACTCAACCTCTCCTCGTAATCCAACCCCTTCAGCTCTGGGATTAACCTAGTGAATCTCCTCTGCACACCCTCCAGTGCCAGTATGTCCTTTCTCAAGTAAGGAGACCAAAACTGAACACAATACTCCAGGTGTGGTCTCACTAACACCTTATACAATTGCAGCATAACCTCCCTAGTCTTAAACTCCATCCCTCTAGCAATGAAGGACAAAATTCCATAACCTCCCTAGTCTTAAACTCCATCCCTCTAGCAATGAAGGACAAAATTCCATTTGCCTTCTTAATCACCTGTTGCACCTGTAAACCAACTTTTTGTGACTCATGCACTAGCACACCCAGGTCTCTCTTCACAGCAGCATGTTTTAATATTTTATCATTTAAATAATAATCCCTTTTGCTGTAATTTCTACCAAAATGAATAACCTCACATTTGTCAACATTGTATTCCATCTGCCAGACCCTAGCCCATTCACTTAGCCTATCCAAATCCCTCTGCAGACTTCCAGTATCCTCTGCACTTTTTGCTTTACCACTTATCTTTGTGTCGTCTGCAAACTTGGACACATTGCCTTTGGTCCCCAACTCCAAATCATCTATGTAAATTGTGAACAGTTGTGGGCCCAACACTGATCCCTGAGGGACACCACTAGCTACTGATTGCCAACCAGAGAAACACCCATTAATCCCCACTCTTTGCTTTCTATTAATTAACTAATCCTCTATCCATGCTACTACTTTCCCCTTAATGCCATGCATCTTTATCTTATGCAGCAACCTTTTGTGTGGCACCTTGTCAAAGGCTTTCTGGAAAACCAGATATACCACATCCATTGGCTCCCCGTTATCTACCGCACTGGTAATGTCCTCAAAAAATTCCACTAAATTAGTTAGGCACGACCTGCCCTTTATGAACCTATGCTGCGTCTGCCCAATGGGACAATTTCCATCCAGATGCCTCGCTATTTCTTCCTTGATGATAGATTCCAGCATCTTCCCTACTACCGAAGTTAAGCTCACTGGCCTATAATTACCCGCTTTCTGCCTACCTCCTTTTTGAAACAGTGGTGTCACGTCTGCTAATTTCCAATCCGCCGGGACCACCCTAGAGTCTAGTGAATTTTGGTAAATTATCACTGGTCCATTTGCAATTTCCCTAGCCATCTCTTTTAGCACTCTGGGATGCATTCCATCAGGGCCAGGAGACTTGTCTACCTTTAGCCCCATTAGCTTGCCCATCACTACCTCCTTGGTGATAACAATCCTCTCAAGGTCCTCACCTGTCATAGCCTCATTTCCATCAGTCACTGGCATGTTATTTGTGTCTTCCACTGTGAAGACCGACCCAAAAAACCTGTTCAGTTCCTCAGCCATTTCCTCATCTCCCATTATTAAATCTCCCTTCTCATCCTCTAAAGGACAAATATTTACCGTAGCCACTCTTTTTTGTTTTATATATTTGTAGAAACTTTTACTATCTGTTTTTATATTCTGAGCAAGTTTACTCTCATAATCTATCTTACTCTTACCAATGGATGTGATAGGCAACATGGTTTTGTGCAGGGTGCATGTTGTACCAACTTAATAGAATTCTTTGAGGAAGTGACAAAGTTGATTGATGAGGGAAGGGCTGCAGATGTCATACACATGGACTTCAGTAAGGCGTTTGATAACGTTCCCCATGGTAGGCTGATGGAGAAAGTGGAATCTCATGGGGTCCAGGGTGTACTAGCTAGATGGATAAAGAACTGGCTGGGCAACAGGAGACAGAGAGTATTAGTGGAAGGGAGTTTCTCAAAATGGAGAACTGTGACCAGTGATGTTCCACAGGGATCCGTGCTGGGACCACTGTTGTTTGTGATATACATAAATGATCTGGAGGAAGGTATAGGTGGTCTGATTAGCAAGTTTGCAGATGACACTAAGATTGGTGGAGTAGCAGATAGTGAAGGGGACTGTCAGAGAATACAGCAGAATATAGATAGATTGGAGAGTTGGGTGGAGAAATGGCAGATGGAGTTCAATCAGGGCAAATGCGAGGTGATGCATTTTGGAAGATCCAATTCAAGAGCGAACTATACGGTAAATGAAAAAGCCCTGGGGAAAATTGATGTACAGAGAGATCTGGCTGTTCAGGTCCATTGTAACCTGAAGGTGGCTGCGAGGGAGATAGAGAGGTCAAGAAGGCATACGGCATGCTTTCATTCATCGGAAGGGGTATTGAATGCAAGAGTTGGCAGGTGATGTTACAGTTCTATAAGACTTTGGTTCGGGCACATTTGGGGTATTGCGTACAGTTCTGGTCACCACATTACCAAAAGGATGTGGATGCTTTGGAGAGGGTGCAGAGGAGGTTCACCAGGATGTTGCCTGGTATGGAGGACGCTAGCTATGAAGAGAGGTTGAGTAGATTAGGACTATTTTCATTAGAAAGACGGAGGTTGAGGCGGACCTCATTGAGGTCTACAAAATCATGAGAGGTATAGACAGGGTGGATAGCAAGAAGCTTTTTCCCCAAGTGGGGGACTCAATTACTAGAGGTCACAAGTTCAAAGTGAGGGGAAAAGTTTCAGGGAGATATACGTGGAAAATTCTTTATGCAGAGGGTGGTGGGTGCACATTGCCGGTGAAGGTGGAAGAGGCAGACATGATAGCGTCATTTAAGATGTAGCTAGACAGGTACATGAATGGGCAGGGAGCAGAGCGATACAGATCCTTAAAAAATAGGCGACAGTTTTAGATAGAGGATCTGGATCGGCGCAGGCTTGGAGGGCCGAAGTTCCTGTGGTGTAATTTTTCTTTTTTCTTATCTCCATACTCATAAAACGTCTCCCTCATGCGACAAAGCTGGCTCAGTGTCTTCCCTGTCGCCAACAACTCAAAGTCCATCTGTAACTTCCTTCTCTTTGCCAAAGTCTCCAGCGTTGATACTCGAATATTGGCGGTCCATCTCCGGAGTAGAGTCCACCAGCCTCTGCCTCCCAACCCTCCCAGATTTATCCCTATGTGACTTATGTGAACTTATCTCCCAACGAATACACATTGTCAATGCTTCCCAGAGCTTGGAGGGCAAAACCTCTGCATTCTTATTCAACTTCATGTATCCCCTAAAGGCAAAGGATATCCGCTCGCTAAAAGCCTTCCCCGCAAGCAATGCCATGTCCAACCTTCATGGAGAGCAGCCTAGCTCCAACAACAGATTCACATAACGTGGGTCATGGTCCGATATTACTATCGCCGAGTATGTCTCATAAGATATAGGAGCAAAATTAGGTCCATCGAGTATGAACCAGGCTTCAACTCCACTATGCTGCTCACTCTCCATAATCCTTCAACCCATTACTAATTAACAATCTGTATAAATCTTTCTTAAATTTCCTCTGTCCCAGCATCCACCAGAGTCTGGGGTAACGAATTCCAGAGATTCACAACCATTTGGGATTAGTAGTATCGCTTCACCTTCCGTTTTAAATTTGCTATCTCTCATTCTAAGACTATGCCTCTTTCTAGAATGCCCCACAAGAAGAGGCATCCACTCCATGTCTACTTTGTCCATACCTTTTATCATCATGTATACCTCAATTTGATCTCCCCATATTCTTCTATAATCATGAGGTCATCCAATACCCTGCTGTCCGTGTGTTTACTTACATCAAGTCTTGTTCACCTACCACAACTGTGCTCACAGCTACAAAGGCTCTCTGATCAGAATCTTCACCATTGTAAAACTCTCATTTTTGTTTTCCTCCATAGCTGTGACCATCCCTATCTCTGTAATCTCCACCAGCCACACTCTCTACAAGACCTCTACAGTCATTTAATTCCGGCCTCCTGAACATTGCTGATTTTAATCGCCCCAGCAGTGCTGAACATTCTTTCATTTGCCTGGGTCACAAGCTCTTGAATTTCCTCCTTTTCAAAAAGAAATTCCAATTAAGGGACAATTTTCACATGGCCAATTCACCTACCCTGCACATATTTGGGTTATGGGTGTGAGACCCACGCAGACATGTGCAAACTTCAAACAGACAGTGACCGGGGCCAGTATCGAACCCGAGTCCTCAGCACCGTGAGGCAGCAGTGCTAGCCACCGTGCCACCCCCAGAATTTCCTCCTTAAACCGCTGCACCTCACTTCCCTCCTTTAAGATTCTCCTTGAACCAATTCTCTCTTATACCAAGCTTTGGTCACTTGCCCCCGGGAGTTGAACCCGGGTCCCTGGTGCTGTGAGGCAGCAATGTCACTGTGTCACCGTGAACATCTGGTATGACTGGCATGTGGCAGTTTCTCCCACCCTCGCCGTGTGCGTCAAAGGTCAGGCTTTTTGTTAAGCCCCCACGTGTCTTGCCTTCTACAGCACCATCCAGGGCCTTAAGTTGTCGCAGCCAATGACAGACTTTCCGAAGCAGAGCGGCTGAGGGCCGGAGGGGACCACAGTTCATCTGAGAGACAGCAACAGCTCCCACTCCCTGCCCTCTTACCCCCAGCGCAGGGCAGCAGCCCCTCAGTCCTGGAGCCGGGTGTGTCAGCCAAGACTCCGACCATCACCGCCAGAAAGCCACATCTCTGCTTCAGGGTGGGGGTGAGGGATATTGGCCATGGAGAGCTCTCGGAGAAGGGTCAGTGAAGGCTCCACGGGCAGAATAGCCCCCCTTTGGTGCTGTAAAAGGACACGTTTTGAGCAATGAATCCCAGTTCCCCGATGTGCAAAGGGGGCTCTGTGGGTTATAAAATGTGGTTGCGGGGAGGGAGATATTCCGGACACTTGTGGTCATGGGCCAAGCTGGGCCGCAAAATGGCAGATGGAGTTTAACCCTTATAAGTGCGAGGTGATTCATTTTGGTAGAAAAAATTTGAATGCGGATTACAGGGGTAAACGGCAGGGTTCTGAGGAATGTGGAGGAACAGAGAGATCTTGGGGTTCATGTCCAGAGATCTCTGAAGGTTGCCACTCAAGTGGATAGAGCCGTGAAGAAGGTCTATAGTGTGTTAGCGTTTATTAACAGGGGGCTTGAGTTTAAGAGCCGCGGGGTTACGCTGCAACTATACATGACCCTGGTGAGACCACATTTGGAATATTGTGTGCAGTTCTGGTCACCTCATTATAGAAAGTATATGGAAGCATTGGTAAGGGTGCAAAGGAAATTTACCAGGATGCTGCCTGGTTTGCAGGATAGGTCTTATGAGGAAAGGTTGAGGGAGCTAAGTTTTCTCTTTGGAGCGGAGGAGGATGAGAGGCGACTTAATAGAGGTTTATAATAATGAGGGGGATAGATAGTGTGGACCTTCAGAGACTATTTCCTCAGGTGGATGTAGCTGTTACAAGGGGGCATAACTATAAGATTCAGGGTGGGAGATATAGGAGGGATGTCCAAGGTAGGTTCTTTACTCAGAGAGTGGTTAGGGTGTGGAATGGACTGCCTGCTGTGATAGTGGAGTCGAACACTTTAAGAACTTTCAAGCGGTTATTGGATAGGCACACCAGAGCACACCAGAATGTCAGGGAGTGGGATAGCTTGATCTTGGTTTCGGACAAACATCGAGGGCCGAAGGGCCTGTTCTGTGCTGTACGGTTCTATGTTCTAATAGGTCCTTATGTGGCTCAGTGTCAACTGGAACTGTAACAATTCTGTGAAATGACTTGGAAATGTTCAAAAGGTACGATATATGCAAATTATTGTCACTGATTTGGACAAATATCGTTGTTTTGCCTTATCAATAAGACATTGTAACTCAAAGTGTGAAGCAGTTTGATGGACAAGTTGTTCCCATTGTCATTGAAAACTTGGAGAACGTTGCCCCCAATAAAAATGGCGACAGCGCAGACGCTGTACTTTACAGCACCCTCACAAATATGGCGTCTGCGCATGCGTCTATCTGCACATTCACCCCTAGAAAAATGGCGGCCGTTAACTCGGATAAATTTTGAGCTCCGCTCAGCACAACCGGTGGGCAGAGAAGTACTTTTTCGGAGTTTACACAAGATGTTTACAAAGCATCTCCGACCATCCAGCCGCTAGATGCATCGCCCCCTCCGCCCCGCCATTATCCCCGTTTACCTTTTGCAGACATGCGAAACAAACATCCTACCATCGCCATTACTCACACTGCGCATGCTTCATTTCCAGCCCGTCCCCGTACTCACTCTGATTGGTTGAATGTCGAGCCAGCCCCTCTCTTCCTATTGGTCTAGTGATGCCGTCAATCGCACGGAAGGGAAGGAAACAACAGAAGCAGCTGATCGGATTGTCTCAACCTTCGTGACAAAGCAGCTCCATCAGCTCCTCAAACATATTGGAAGTTAGGATGGAGGAGACGGGAGGGAGAGTCCTTCAAAATAAACTATCTTGTGTTATCGAGATTATAAAGTCAGGACACTGTATTTAACTCAAAGGAGTGACTTGAATTTATCGAGAACATTAATACCTATTTTGGGCTGGGGTTTAGAATCAGCAGAAACAGATCCCAATAAACATGGTTCAGCCCTGGATGTGATTAACAGCGAAATCCAATCACTGTAGTAACTTGTGAAGTTACTGGCATTTCAATAGGTGTGATGGGTGATTGAATTCCTTCGAACTCTGGTCTCTTCCCAGTGTCAACATAGATTTCATAGAATTTACAGTGCAGAAGGAGGCCATTCGGCCTATCGAATCTGTACCGGCTCTTGGAAAGAGCAGCCTACCCAAGGTCAACACCTCCCCCCTATCCCCATAACCCAGTAACCCCACCCAACACTAAGGGCAATTTTGGACACTAAGGGCAATTTAACATGGCCAATCCACCTAACCTGCACATCTTTGGACTGTGGGAGGAAACCGGAGCGCCCGGAGGAAACCCACGCACACACGGGGAGAACATGCAGACTCCGCACAGACAGTGACCCAAGCCGGGAATCGAACCTGGGACCCTGGAGCTGTGAAGAAATTGTGCTAACCACTATGCTACCGTGCTGCCCGCACACACATGTTGGTGTGTCAGCAGGTGGGAAGTTGGAATGAATCCCTTCCTGCACGCGGAGCAGGTGATGGCCTCTCACAGTTGAGAGAATACCTTCCCTCATTGAGAACAGGTGAAAAGATTCTACCCAGTGTGAGCTTGCTGGGGTACAGTGAGATGACAAGATTGCCTGAACCCAGGACCACACTGAGAACATCTGAACGGTCTCTCGTCAGTGTGGACATGTTGATGAGTCACCAGGTTCCCGGCGCTTTTAAAGCACTTCCTGCAGTCTTGACATTTAAGTGGTGTCTCAGGAGTGTGAACTCGCTGGTGGGTCAGCAGTTGTGATGACTGAATGAATTCCTTCCATTTATGAGCGGCACGGTAACATAGTGGTTAGCACTGTTGCTTCACAGCTCCAGGGTCCCAGGTTCGATTCCTGGTTTCCTCCCACAGTCCAAAGATGTGCAGGTTAGGTGGATTGCCCATGCTAAATTGCCCTTAGTGTCCAGAAAGGTTATGTGGGGTTGCTTGTTTACAGGGATGGGGTGAAGGTATAAGCTTGGGTGGGGTGCCCTTTCCAGGGGCCGGTGCAGACTCGATGGGCCAAAAGGCCTCCTTCTGCACTCTAAATTCTATGATTCAACACTCGGAGCAAGTGAATGGCCTCTCTATGTTTGACAGCACCAATGTTTTTCCAACACTGATGGCTAAATGAATCTCTTTCTACAATCCAAGCATTTCCACTGTTTCTCCTCAGTGTGACTACATTGATGGTTTGACAGTCTGGATGATTGGCTCAAGTCTTTTCCACACACAGGAAATATGTATGGTTTCTCCCCGCTCTCTTTGGTGCTTTTTCCTTCCATGTCCAAAATACAATGATATTCAGGTTACGATAAATTGGCTGACCCTGTCAGATCCTGATGTGTTGTTTGGTTTCAGTTTCCCGACTGCAAATCTTCCCCATCTAATATCTTGTGAAATTGATTTAAAGTAGAAAAAAGGGGGTGAGAGAGAAACCATAAAAACGCAAAGGCAGTTTGTGAAATGGAACTGAATAAATCTGGTCATTTGTGGAGCCAATTCACGGAAAACGTGACCATGAAAGCTGCTGTATTGTTGTAAAAACTCAACCCATTTACTAATGTCCTTCATAGAAGGGAATCTGACACCCAGTCTGCATCTAAAGAAGACCCTGGTCTCTATTAGAACTCAAGAAATAAGAACATGAGAAGGCTTAACATCCAGCCTTCTTTGCTATTCAATACAAAATTAGCTAATCTTGGTCGTCAACCATTCTTCCCGGCACCCTGAGACTCTCCATCTGTCCTTCTCAGCCTGACATATACTCTTGCAACACCAGGTTAAAGTCCAACAGGTTTGTTTCGAATCACTAGCTTTCGAAGCGAGCTCCTTCCTCAGGTGATCGTTGGTGGGGAGGGGTGCAGCTAAGTGTGGAGGAGGGAGGGGGGGTCATGGGGGTTGGGCGGGGGCAGAGGTGAAACAGACCAATGGATGGATACGTATTCAGATCCACAGTAAAGGGGTCATACCAGCTCGACAGATATGGAGCCTCCCACAGGGAACTGAGCACAGGACTAAAAGTTCTAAATTGAGATGAATGGTCGCAATTACTCACATCTGAAACTATTTCATTGTTTTCAAAGTTTAAAGCCCCTGGTGGAGCCTGCAGCTGGAAAGATATCAGAAGCTCTAGAGTCAGAGAAAAATCTCGCAGTTGAGGAAATCCCTGGGGGCCAGGGGTGATGTCACCGTACAATTGTCGGCGTGTGATGATGTCACCAACACGTGAGGATTCTTTTGCAGCCAGTCCGGATGACATGATCAGTCGAACACCTCGTTACTTTAACATGTTTATTTCTCGGCCGGGGCTAAAACCACTGTACCTCTTGAGAGTTACACCAGCAAGCCAAAGTCAATACATCTAACAACAGTTCTTATACAGTTTTTGGCTCATTTATGAGGGCAGCTGCCTCGCATTCCTATCTGTGCTCGCAGCTCAATTATAATTCAGCCCCCCTCAATTATAATTATCTTTAAGCGTGGTGCACCCATTCCCATTCGTTACTGCAATTTGTCTGGTTCAAAAACAAGTGATACATTTTGCTACCAGAAGCCTGTCTTGACATTTCTTCACACAAAGCTTTATCTAACATTTTGTTTTTCCCATGAAGTTCCAATCCATCTTGAGCCAAACTTTCATTTATCGATCATCAGCCAAACTCTCACACGGAGGCAGAACATCTGGATCTGTGCAAATCAGTGACCACCACACATTATGGAGGGCTTTGAAGGGGCGCAGAAGAGATTTACCAGAATTGTTGAGGAATGATGGATTTTAGCTGTAAGATTAGATTGGAGAAACTGGAGTTCTTCTTCGAGCAAAGAAGATTGAGGGGAGATTTGATAAAAATTAACAAGCCTATTATAGATAAGATAGGTAAAGAAAAGCTGTTTCCATAAACTGATCATAGAACGTATTGCCATCTAAAATGGCCGCCCGCAAAGGATAATGGGAATTATGGTCAGGTTGGGACACAGATGGTACACAACCCCTGTGTATTGTGCAGAGGGAAACCAGACCTAACTGAAACTCACACCTGTTAAAATGTCAATCACCGATTTACCCAGGACAATGGGACACAGATCGAAACATCGCAGCAGACTCGGGGGCGCCTATTTACCTTATATGGTAGCATACGTTGGACAATAGCAGCTTGGACCCGCCCAAGCCGCCCCTAATTGGCCAGAATCGATTAGGGTGATCAAAACCCTATCGATCCATTGGATCCCAAGTTGGGACCACCCAAAAGAGCGTGAAAAATCAGGGGATAAGAAGAACTGCGCAACTAGTATTCGGTCTCTTTTGGGACCGGCCTCTGCTCCGACCAACTGCAGCATACCAACCAGCCAAGCTCAAGGACCTGTGATTGCTACCTGAAGGACGAGCAGCAGCCGAGACGAACCTGAAGACTTCCAGCCGACACACGAGAGGATCCAGATAAAGGCCTTATCTAACCTGCACAGAGCCGGTCACTTGGAAGTTTAGTAAAGGTCATTTTAGTTGTTAGTTGTAGTTTAATAAGTAGCCGTGTGTAGATTATTATGCATAGAACCAAGCCTGTGTTTAATAAACAACAATAATTGAACTAACATCCTGGTTGTGTGGTCATTTGTCCAATACAAGGAGCGTACTCGTGCCGGATATTCAGATAAAAGAGCAACAAAGGATTTCAGACACAGATTTTGATCTTGAATCAGAGATAGGAAATTGATGTGAAGAAGAAACATCTGGGTTTGTGCAAACCAGTGAACACCACACATTATAATAATCTTTTTAAAATATAAATTTAGAGTAGCCAATTATTTTTCTTTTCTTCCCAAGTGAGGGGCAATTTAGTGTGGCCAATCCACCTAACCAGCACATCTTTGGGTTGTGAGGATGAAACCCACGCAGACGTGCGGAGAATGTGCAAACTTCACACTTAATAATAATAACCTTTATTATTGTTACAAGTAGGCTTACATTAACACTGCAATGAAGTTACTGTGAAAAGCCCCCAGTCACCACACTCCGGCGCCTGTTTGGGAACACTGAATGTCCGATTCACCTAATAAGCATGTCTTTTGGGATTTGTGGGAGGAACCAGAGCACCTGGAGGAAACCCACACAGACATGGGGAGAACGTGTAGACTCCACACGGACAGTGACCCAAGCTGGAATCGAACCTGGGACCCTGACACGGTGAAGCAACAATGCTAACCACTGTGCTACCGTGCCATCCATTATGGAGGATGAGAGGGTCCTGAGGTTTATATCAGTTTATTAATGATGGGGGAGCCCAGCATATTGGTGCAAAATATAATGCTGAAGCAATTGCGACAATCTTTAACCAAACATGCCGAGTGGATGGTCTATCTTGGTCCCCTCTGCAGGTTCCCGACACCACAGGTGTCCAATCTTCAGCAAATTCTTTTTAAAAAATAAACATTTTATTGAGGTGTTTTTGGTTTTGCAACAACGACAAATTAAACAATAAACATAGTGCAAAAAGCCTGCTTCCTCCCTTACAGGTCCCATCTTTATTAACCACCTACTCTAAACTAAACTAACCCCCTCCCCCTTCTGCTGATGATTGATTTTCTGCAAAGAAGTCGACGAACGGTTGCCACTTCCGTGCAAACCCTAACAGTGACCTCCTCAAGGCGAACTTGGTTTTCTCCAAACAGAGAAAGCAGGCCATGTCAGGAAGCAAGGTTTCTGACTTCCGGGGCTTTGAGTCCCTCCATGCTAATATATCCATCTCTGGGCTACCAGGGAAGCAAAGGCCAGAATGTCTGCCTCTTTCTCCTGGATTCTCAGATCTTGCGACAGCCCGAAAATCGCTACCTCCGGACTCGGTGCCACTCTTGTTTTTAAAACCGTGGACATGATGTCTGCAAACCCCTGCTGGAATCCCCTGAGCTTTGGGCATGTCCAAAACATGTGGACATGGTTCGCTGCCACCCCTCCCCCCCCCCCCCCCCCCCGCACATCTTGCACACCTGTCTGCTACACCTGTTCACCAAGGCCACTGTCATGTGAGCCTGGTGAACGACCTTGAACTGTATCAGGCTGAGCCTGGCGCATATTGTGGACGCGTTAACTCTACTCAACGCATCCGCCCAGAGACCATCCTCTATCTCTCCTCCTAACTCCTCTTCCCATTTGCGTTTCAGCTCCTCAGTCTGCATGTCCTCTGACCCCATGAGCTCCTTATAGATGTTGGAGTTCTTCCCTTCTCCCACCACACTCTGGAAACTACCCTATCCTGAATCCCCCTTGGTGGTAGGAGCAGGAAGGTTGAGACCTGTCTACGTAGAAAGTCCCGCACCTCAGGTACTTAAATCTGTTTCCCCTCGCCAATCCAAATTTCTCCTCCAGCTCCCTTAAGATAGGAAAGCTCCCTTCTGTAAACATATCCCCCATCCTCTTAATTCCTGCCCTTTGCCATCTCTGAAAGCCCCCGTCCATCCTTCCTGGGGCAAACCTGTGGTTATTACAGATCGGGGAACAAACCGATGCTCCCTCCATTCCCACATGTTCCTCCATTGCCCACAGACTCTCAGGGCTGCCACCACCATGGGGCTGGTGGAGTACTGTGCTGGCGGGAACAGCAGAGGCGCTGTTATCAACGCCCCCAAGCTAGTGCCCTTACATGAAGCTGACTCTTATACTCTCCCATGCCGACCTTCCCCCACCACCCACTTCCTGATCATGGCTATATTCGCCGCCCAATAATAGTTACTGAAGTTTGGCAGCACCAGCCTGCCCTCTCCCCAGCTCCACTCAATCATTCCCTTTTTTTACTTGCTCCCCGCGCCCACTCATGAAAAAGCACGTGATAACTTTGTTCACCCTTTTAAAAATGATCCGCGGAATAAAGATGGGAAGACACTGGAACACAAACAGGAATCTCGGAAGGACCGTCATCTTCACCGTCTGGACCCACCCAGCTAGTGACAATGCGAGCGTGTCCCACCTCCGAAAATCGTGTTTTATTTGGTCCAACAGACGGGTGAGATTAAGTTTGTGTAACCGTTCCCATCCTCGTGCCACTTGGATGCCTAGATACCTAAAACTTCCCCTTACCACTCTAAACGGCAGTTCCCCCAGTCGCCTCTCCTGTCCCCTTGCCTGGATCGCAAACATCTCGCTTTTCCCCATATTTAGTTTGTATCCCAAAAATCGGCCAAATTCCCCCAGAATCCTCATGATTTCTTCCATCCCCTCCACTGGGTCCGATACATACAGGAGCAGGTCGTCTGCATAAAGTGAGACTCTATGTTCCACTCCCACCCCCCCGGACGAACCCCTTCCAATCCCTTGAGGCTCTCAGCACAATTGCCAACGGCTCTATAGCTAGAGCGAACAACAATGGGGAGAGGGGGCACCCCTGTCTCGTCCCCTGATGTAGCCTAAAATAGCCTGATGTCACCCTATTCGTCCGTACACTCACCACAGGAGCCTGATACAGCAAACTGACCCAGTCAATAAAGCCCCGTCCAAATCCGAACCATCCCAGTACCTCCTACAGATATTCCCATTCTACTCGATTAAAAGCCTTCTCTGTGGCCATTGCGACCACTACCTCCACCTCCCTACCTTCTGGGGGTATCATGATCGCATTTAGCAACCTTCTTACATTGGACACCAACTGCCTTCCCTTAACGAACCCCGTCTGGTCCTCCCCAATCACATCCGGAACACAGTCTTCAATCCTAGAGGACAAAATTTTGGCCAGCAGTTTAGCATCCACATTCAATAGGGATATCGGCCTGTAGGACCCACACAGCTCCGGATTCTTATCCTGCTTCAGAATCAGCGAGATTGTGGCCTGTGACATCGTCGGGAGAAGCACCCCTCTCTCCCTTGCCTCATTGAATGTTCTCATCAACAGCGGCCGCAATATCCCAGTGAACCTTTTATAGAACTCCGCTGGGTACCCGTCCGGCCCTGGGGCTTTATCCGACTGCATGGCCTTCAGACCCTCCGCTATCTCTTCGATCCCGATTGGGGGCCCCAGCCCTTCTACCAGCTCCCCGTCCACCTTCGGGAAATTCAGCCCCCCTAGGAAGTACCTCATCCCCTCTGGCCCCGTGGGGGTTCCGACCTATACAGCCTCCTATAAAACTCCTTAAACACCTTATTCACCCCTGCTGAGTCTCCCACCAGGTCCCCGTCTCCATCCTTTACTTTCCCAATCTCCCTGGCTGCCTCCCTCTTTCTAAGCTGCTGTGCAAGCATTCTGCTGGCCTTCTCTCCATGCTCATAAATCTCCCCCCTCGCCTTCCTCAGCTGCTCCACTGCCTTCCCAGTGGTTAACAAGTCGAACTCCACCTGTAGCCTCCGTCATTGCCGTAGAAGCCCTACCTCTGGTGTCTCCACATACCTCCTGTCTTCCTGTAGTATCTCCTTTACCAGTCGGTCCGTCTCTATCCTGTCTACCTTCTCTCTGTGGGCCCGTATCGAGATCAGCTCCCCTTTAACCACTGCCTTCAATGCCTCCCAGACCACCGCTGCCAGAATTTCCCCCGTGTCATTAACCTCCAGGTAATTCTGAATACATTTCCTCAACTGCCCGCTCACCTCCTCGTCCGCTAAAAGCCCCACGTCTAACCTCCAGTGTGGGCGCTGATTGCTGTCTTTACTAACCTGTAGGTCAACCCAATGCGGGGCATGGTCTGAGATCAATCTTCAGCAAATTCAATTCATCCCACATGATGGCATGAAACGACTGAAGGAATTGGATACTGAACAGGCATTATCCCAGCAATTCTACTGAAGACTTGTGCTCCAGAACTTGCCACACACCTAGCCAAGCTGTTTCAGCACAGCTACAACACTGGCATTCACCCAACTTTGTGCAAAATTGCCCAGGTATGTACCCTAAACAAAAAGCAGGACAAATACAACCCAGTCAATTACTGCCCTTTCAGTCTACTCCCGATTAACCTGAAGGGGTAATCTACAGCGTTAGCAAGCTGCACTTGCTTAGCCACAACCTGTTCACTGGCACTCAGTTTGGGTTCCACCAGGATCACTCAACTCCTAAGCTAATTGCCGCCTTTGTTCAAACATGGATAAAAGAGGTAAAATTCAGAGATGATATTGACTGCTTTGACATCAAGGCAGCATTTGACTAGTTGCAGAATCAAGGCGCTCTAGCAAAACTGGAATAAATGGGAATCAGTTAAAAACAAACTCTCCACTGCTTGGAGTGATAATTATCACAAAGGTAAATGGTTCTCGTTGTTGGAGGTTTGTCATCTCAGCTCAAGGCATTCACTGTAGGGATTCCTCATTGCAGTGTCCAAGGCCCAACCATCTGGAAGGACAAGGTCAGTAGATATCCGGAACACAACCATGTGGATGTTCTCCTCAAAGCCACTCGCCATCCTGACCAGGAAACATACTGGCATACTTTGACTGTCACTGGGTCAAAATTAGGAACTCCCTCCCTAATAGTACTGTGGATGCTGCTGCGCCACGTGGACTGCAGTGGTTCAAGAAGGCAGCATATCACAAACTTCTTGAAGGCAAGTTGTGATGGGCAATGAAGACATTTTACACAGTGAGTGATAATGACCTGAACTATACTAATACTGAAGAGGCTGATGATAACCAGGTCCTCATGAATTGAGTGACTGTCAGATTTTGGTGATGTGTAGTTTGCAAAAGCTCCTCTTCTATCCCCCTATAAATGGAGTTTACAAAAATAATAATTGATAATTCTATCCTGTCAGTCCAGGATAGAAATTAAGAGACAAACATTTCTCTTGGTTTTAGTGTTCAGTGTGTAAATCCCCCCTCCCCCTCCACCCTCTCCCTTTCCCCCTCCCCTTATACGTTTTCAGGTCATTGTAGGATCTCAAACGCTTCTGATAATTAATTCTACATTTTCAACCGTTTACAATGAAAGAAAAGGAGGTGCTGTAAATCTGAAATAAAAATGGAAAATATTGGAATTTCTGGCAGATCTGGTAGTTTCTGTAGAGAGATATTGTCTATTGTCGGTAGAGTGTTAAACATAGTTTACATTTCAGGCCTTTGTATTTCGATCAGAATTACACTGCATCAGTGCACAGACCTGAAAAGGTAACTCTCACTCTCATTCCATAGATGCTCCTCAATGTGCTCAGCATCCCCACTGTTTTCTGCGCTTAACTCTGGTTAAAAAGGTTGCTCTTGAATTATACTTTTTCTTCAATTTTATTAGTCATTTGGAAAGGCGCCTCAAGAAAGACCATAAAAGAGCAGTGAAATACAAGCAAAATACTGGAAATCTGAAATAAGATAAATAGAGTTCAAGTGGATTTTGTCAAAGGGAAGGCCATGGAAATCATTGGACTCTGCTCGAGTGAGTGCTGTGGCAAGCGTCATGCAATACCATTGATAAGAAATGGGCAGAGTATCTACCTATTTGAGTGGGAAAGTGAATTGTGAAGTGGCAATAAGGAGGTTACAAAGGGGTTATGTGAGTGAGCAAATATCTGGCAAATTCTGTATAATGTTGGAAATTGTGAAATTGGCAGAGCTCGGAGGTGCAGACGGATCTGGGTGTCCTAGTACATGAATCACGAAAGGCTGGTATACAAATGTAGCGAGTGATTAGGAAAGTGAATAGAATGTTATAATTTATTATAAGTGAAATTCATTACAAAAATAAGAGGTTATGCTTCAATTGTACAGGACTTTGGTCAGATCACATTTGGAGTATTGTGTACAGTATCGATTTTCATATTTAAAGAAATATGAGAAGAAGATGGTTAACGAGAATAATAGCAGGAATTGATGGGTTGTCTCATAAGGAAATGTTGGAGAGATTAGGTTTGTATCCACTAGAGTTTTAACGAGTAAGAGGCAACTTTAACAGTACGTTTTAGATCAAAGATTTTAAAATCTTTTTATTGGCATTTCTTATATT
>NW_027307911.1:342223-381869 GCF_047496885.1 Scyliorhinus torazame | reverse complement strand
GACCATTTCTCCGGCCCGCTTGACCATTCTATCAGCCCCCTTGACCATCTGTAAAGCCCTTGACCATTTCTCTTCCTTGGGGGCCCTCGTTTTTGCTTTAATCGCCTAGTTCCTTTCCACTTTGCTTGACCATTGTTCGGCCTCCATGACCATTTTCGTGGCCTGCCCTTGACCATTTTACCACTTGACCACCGGAATAATGAGAGTCACTCTTTGGAGGTCCACCTTCAATCACCTTCCTTACCTCAAACTGCTGCCGTGATCGTCTGCCCCTGACGTTGGGCGTTGAGGAGGTCCCGTCGTTTGGGAAGGTTCCTCTTCCGCGAATGCCTTGCCAGCCGTATCCCCTCCGTCCCTCTCTCTCTTTCTATCTTTCCGTAGCCTCCACGGACTCACAACGCCTCCATCAAGAGATCTCTGGCCAAAGAAAGACATTCACCATTAGTCCAACATCTACCTCCGACAGGGCAGCACGGTAGCCTTGTGGATAGCACAATTGCTTCACAGCTCCAGGGTCCCAGGTTCGATTCCGGCTTGGGTCACTGTCTGTGCGGAGTCTGCACGTCCTCCCCGTGTGTGCGTGGGTTTCCTCCGGGTGCTCCGGTTTCCTCCCACAGTCCAAAGATGTGCGGGTTAGGTGGATTGGCCATGCTAAATTGCCCTTAGTGTCCAAAATTGCCCTTAGTGTTGGGTGGGGTTACTGGGTTATGGGGATAGGGTGGAGGTGTTGACCTTGGGTAGGGTGCTCTTTCCAAGAGCCGGTGCAGACTCGATGGGCTGAATGGCCTCCTACTGCACTGTAAATTCTATGATAAATTCTATCTCCTGTTTGACACCTGAGTGGGGACAGCGCTCCCCACCTACCTCATGATCGGGAGGGCTTAGATTCACGTCCCCACCCTACTCGAACCCAATAATCCAGGCCGACACTCCCCCCCCCGGTGTCAGTACTGAGGGAGCGCCGCACTGTCGGGGGTAGATGTCTATACTCTAGGATTTGAGCTCCATAATCCAGGCCCACACTCCCCCCGATGCCAGTACTGAGGGAGCGCCGCACTGTCGGAGGGAGATGTCTATACTCTAGGATTTGAGCTCCATAATCCAGGCCGACACTCTCCCCGGTGCCAGTACTGAGGGAGCGCCGCACTGTCGGTGATAAATGTATATACTCTAGGATTTGAGCGCTATAATCCAGGCCGACACTCCCCCCGGTGCCAGTACTGAGGGAGCGCCGCACTGTCGGGGGTAGATATCTATACTCTAGGATTTGAGCTCCATAATCCAGGCCGACACTCCCCCCGGTGCCAGTACTGAGGGAGCGCCGCACTGTCGGTGATAAATGTATAGACTCTAGGATTTGAGCGCTATAATCCAGGCCCACACTCCCCCCGGTGCCAGTACTGAGGGAGCGCCGCACTGTCGGGGGTAGATATCTATACTCTAGGATTTGAGCTCCATAATCCAGACCGACACTCCCCCCGGTGCCAGTACTGAGGGAGCGCCGCACTGTCGGAGGTAGATGTTTCTACTCTAGGATTTGAGCTCCATAATCCAGTATGACACTCCCCCCGGTGCCAGTACTGAGGGAGCGCTGCACTGTCGGAGGGAGATGTATATACTCCAGGATTTGAGCTCCATAATCCAGTATGACACTCCCTCCGGTGCCAGTACTGAGGGAGCGCCGCACTGTCGGAGGGAGATGTTTCTACTCTAGGATTTGAGCTCCATAATCCAGGCCGACACTCCCCCCGGTGCCAGTACTGAGGGAGCGCTGCACTGTCGGAGGGAGATGTCTATACTCTAGGATTTGAGCGCTTTAATCCAGGCCGACACTCCCCCCGGTGCCAGTACTGAGGGAGCGCTGCACTGTCGGTGGTAGATGTATATACTCTAGGATTTGAGCGCTATAATCCAGGCCGACACTCCCCACGGTGACAGTACTGAGGGAGCGCTGCACTGTCGGGGATAGATGTCTATACTCTAGGATTTGAGCGCTATAATCCAGGCCGACACTCCCCCCGGTGCCAGTACTGAGGGAGCGCCGCACTGTCGGGGGTAGATGTCTATACTCTAGGATTTGAGTGCTATAATCCAGGCCGACACTCCCCCCCGGTGCCAGTACTGAGGGAGCGCTGCACTGTCGGAGGTAGATGTCTATACTCTAGGATTTGACCGCGATACTCCAGGCCGACACTCCCCCCGGTGCCAGTACTGAGGGAGTGCTGCACTGTCGGAGGGAGATGTATATACTCTAGGATTTGAGCTCCATAATCCAGGCCGACACTCTCCCCGGTGCCAGTACTGAGGGAGCGCCGCACTGTCGGAGGTAGATGTTTCGACTCTAGGATTTGAGCTCCATAATCCAGTATGACACTCCCCCCCGGTGCCAGTACTGAGGGAGCGCTGCACTGTCGGAGGTAGATGTTTCGACTCTAGGGTTTGAGCTCCATAATCCAGTATGACACTCCCCCCGGTGCCAGTACTGAGGGAGTGCTGCACTGTCGGAGGTAGATGTTTCTACTCTAGGATTTGAGCTCCATAATCCAGGCCGACACTCCCCCCTCCGGTGCCAGTACTGAGGGAGTGCTGCACTGTCGGAGGTAGATGTTTCTACTCTAGGATTTGAGCTCCATAATCCAGGCCCACACTCCCCCCGGTGCCAGTACTGAGGGAGCGCTGCACTGTCGGAGGTAGATGTTTCTACTCTAGGATTTGAGCTCCATAATCCAGTATGACACTCCCCCCGGTGCCAGTACTGAGGGAGTGCTGCACTGTCGGAGGTAGATGTTTCTACTCTAGGATTTGAGCTCCATAATCCAGGCCGACACTCCCCCCTCCGGTGCCAGTACTGAGGGAGAGCTGCACTGTCGGGGGTAGATGTCTATACTCTAGGATTTGAGTGCTATAATCCAGGCCGACACTCCCTCCGGTGCCAGTACTGAGGGAGCGCCGCACTGTCGGAGGTAGATGTCTATACTCTAGGATTTGAGCTCCATAATCCAGGCCCACACTTCCCCTGGTGCCAGTACTGAGGGAGCGCTGCACTGTCGGAGGGAGATGTCTATACTCTAGGATTTGAGCTCCATAATCCAGACCGACACTCGCCCCGGTGCCAGTACTGAGGGAGCGCTGCACTGTCGGAGAGAGATGTCTATACTCTAGGATTTGAGTGCTGTAATCCAGGCCGACACTCCCCCCGGTGCCAGTACTGAGGGAGTGCTGCACTGTCGGAGGGAGATGTCTATACTGTAGGATTTGAGCTCCATAATCCAGGCCGACACTCCCCCCGGTGCCAGTACTGAGGGAGCGCTGCACTGTCGGAGGTAGATGTCTATACTCTAGGATTTGAGCTCCATAATCCAGGCCGACACTCCCCCCGGTGCCAGTACTGAGGGAGCGCCGCACTGTCGGAGGGAGATGTATATACTCTAGGATTTGAGCTCCATAATCCAGGCCCACACTCCCCCCGGTGGCAGTACTGAGGGAGCGCTGCACTGTCGGAGGGAGATGTCTACAATCTAGGATTTGAGCGCTATAATCCAGGCCCACACTCCCCCCTCCGGTGCCAGTGCTGAGGGAGCGCTGCACTGTCGGAGGTAGATGTCTACACTCTAGGATTTGAGCTCCATAATCCAGACGGACACTCCCCCCGGTGCCAGTACTGAGGGAGCGCTGCACTGTCGGAGGTAGATATCTATACTCTAGGATTTGAGCTCCATAATCCAGGCCGACACTCCCCCCGGTGCCAGTACTGAGGGAGCGCCGCACTGTCGGGGGTAGATGTCTATACTCTAGGATTTGAGCTCCATAATCCAGGCCGACACTCCCCCCGGTGACAGTACTGAGGGAGTGCCGCACTGTCGGGGGTAGATGTCTATACTCTAGGATTTGAGCTCCATAATCCAGGCCGACACTCCCCCCGGTGCCAGTACTGAGGGAGCGCCGCACTGTCGGAGGGAGATGTGTATACTCTAGCATTTGAGCTCCATAATCCAGGCCGACACTCCCCCCGGTGCCAGTACTGAGGGAGCGCCGCACTGTCGGAGGTAGATGTCTATACTCTAGGATTTGAGCTCCATAATCCAGGCCGACACTCCCCCCGGTGCCAGTACTGAGGGAGTGCCGCACTGTCGGAGGGAGATGTATATACTCTAGGATTTGAATGCTGTAATCCAGGCCGACACTCCCCCCGGTGCCAGTACTGAGGGAGCGCCGCACTGTCGGGGGTAGATATCTATACTCTAGGATTTGAGCTCCATAATCCAGGCCCACACTCCCCCCGGTGCCAGTACTGAGGGAGCGCCGCACTGTCGGAGGTAGATGTTTCTACTCTAGGATTTGAGCTCCATAATCCAGTATGACACTCCCCCCCGGTGCCAGTACTGAGGGAGCGCTGCACTGTCGGAGGGAGATGTATATACTCCAGGATTTGAGCTCCATAATCCAGTATGACACTCCCTCCGGTGCCAGTACTGAGGGAGCGCCGCACTGTCGGAGTGAGATGTTTCTACTCTAGGATTTGAGCTCCATAATCCAGGCCGACACTCCCCCCGGTGCCAGTACTGAGGGAGCGCTGCACTGTCGGAGGGAGATGTCTATACTCTAGGATTTGAGCGCTTTAATCCAGGCCGACACTCCCCCCGGTGCCAGTACTGAGGGAGCGCTGCACTGTCGGTGGTAGATGTATATACTCTAGGATTTGAGCGCTATAATCCAGGCCGACACTCCCCCCGGTGCCAGTACTGAGGGAGCGCCGCACTGTCGGAGGTAGATGTCTATACTCTAGGATTTGAGCGCTATAATCCAGGCCGACACTCCCCCCGGTGCCAGTACTGAGGGAGCGCCGCACTGTCGGGGGTAGATGTCTATACTCTAGGATTTGAGTGCTATAATCCAGGCCGACACTCCCCCCGGTGCCAGTACTGAGGGAGCGCTGCACTGTCGGAGGTAGATGTCTATACTCTAGGATTTGAGCGCTATAATCCAGGCCGACACTCCCCCCGGTGCCAGTACTGAGGGAGTGCTGCAATGTCGGAGGGAGATGTATATACTCTAGGATTTGAAATCCATAATCCAGGCCGACACTCTCCCCGGTGCCAGTACTGAGGGAGCGCCGCACTGTCGGAGGTAGATGTTTCGACTCTAGGATTTGAGCTCCATAATCCAGTATGACACTCCCCCCCGGTGCCAGTACTGAGGGAGCGCTGAACTGTCGGAGGTAGATGTTTCGACTCTAGGATTTGAGCTCCATAATCCAGTATGACACTCCCCCCGGTGCCAGTATTGAGGGAGTGCTGCACTGTCGGAGGTAGATGTTTCGACTCTAGGATTTGAGCTCCATAATCCAGGCCGACACTCCCCCCTCCGGTGCCAGTACTGAGGGAGTGCTGCACTGTCGGAGGTAGATGTTTCTACTCTAGGATTTGAGCTCCATAATCCAGGCCCACACTCCCCCCCGGTGCCAGTACTGAGGGAGTGCTGCACTGTCGGAGGTAGATGTTTCTACTCTAGGATTTGAGCTCCATAATCCAGGCCGACACTCCCCCCTCCGGTGCCAGTACTGAGGGAGAGCTGCACTGTCGGGGGTAGATGTCTATACTCTTGGATTTGAGTGCTATAATCCAGGCCGACACTCCCCCCGATGCCAGTACTGAGGGAGCGCCGCACTGTCGGAGGGAGATGTCTATACTCTAGGATTTGAGCTCCATAATCCAGACCGACACTCCCCCCGGTGCCAGTACTGAGGGAGCGATGCACTGTCGGAGAGAGATGTCTATACTCTAGGATTTGAGTGCTATAATCCAGGCCGACACTCCCCCCGGTGCCAGTACTGAGGGAGTGCTGCACTGTCGGAGGGAGATGTCTATACTGTAGGATTTGAGCTCCATAATCCAGGCCGACACTCCCCCCGGTGCCAGTACTGAGGGAGCGCTGCACTGTCGGAGGTAGATATCTATACTCTAGGATTTGAGCTCCATAATCCAGGCCCACACTCCCCCCGGTGCCAGTACTGAGGGAGCGCTGCACTGTCGGAGGGAGATGTCTACAATCTAGGATTTGAGCGCTATAATCCAGGCCCACACTCCCCCCTCCGGTGCCAGTACTGAGGGAGCGCTGCACTGTCGGAGGGAGATGTCTATACTCTAGGATTTGAGCTCCATAATCCAGGCCGACACTCCCCCCGGTGCCAGTACTGAGGGAGCGCCGCACTGTCGGGGGTAGATGTCTATACTCTAGGATTTGAGCTCCATAATCCAGGCCGACACTCCCCCCGGTGACAGTACTGAGGGAGCGCTGCACTGTCGGGGGTAGATGTATATACTCTCGGATTTGAGCTCCATAATCCAGGCCGACACTCCCCCTGGTGCCAGTACTGAGGGAGCGCCGCACTGTCGGAGGTAGATGTCTATACTCTAGGATTTGAGCTCCATAATCCAGGCCGACACTCCCCCCGATGCCAGTACTGAGGGAGCGCTGCACTGTCGGAGGGAGATGTATGTACTCTAGGATTTGAGTGCTATAATCCAGGCCGACACTCCCCCTGATGCCAGTACTGAGGGAGCGCTGCACTGTCGGAGGGAGATGTCTATACTCTAGGATTTGAGCTCCATAATCCAGGCCACCACTCCTCCCGGTGCCAGTACGGAGGGAGTGCTGCACTGTCGGAGGGAGATGTCTATACTCTAGGATTTGAGCTCCATAATCCAGGCCGACACTCCCCCCGGTGCCAGTACAGAGGGAGCGCTGAACTGTCGGAGGGAGATGTCTATACTCTAGGATTTGAGCTCCATAATCCAGGCCGACACTCCCCCCGGTGCCAGTACTGAGGGAGTGCGGCACTGTCGGAGGGAGATGTCTATACTCTAGGATTTGAGCTCCATAATCCAGGCCGACACTCCCCCCGGTGCCAGTACTGAGGGAGCGCTGCACTGTCGGAGGTAGATGTATACACTCTACGATTTAAGGTCCATAATCCAGGCCGACACTCCCCCCTCCGGTGCCAGTACTGATGGAGCGCTGCACTGTCGGAGGTAGATGTCTATACTGTAGGATTTGAGCTCCATAATCCAGGCCGACACTCCCCACCCCCGGTGCCAGTACTGAGGGAGCGCTGCACTGTCGGAGGGAGATGTCTATACTCTAGGATTTGAGTTCCATAATCCAGGCCGACACTCCCCCCGGTTCCAGTACTGAGTGAGCGCCGCACTGTCGGAGGGAGATGTCTATACTCTAGGATTTGAGCTCCATAATCCAGGCCGACACTCCCCCCGGTGCCAGTACTGAGGGAGCGCTGCACTGTCGGGGGTAGATGTATATACTCTCGGTTTTGAGCTCCATAATCCAGGCCGACACTCCCCCCGGTGCCAGTACTGAGGGAGCGCCGCACTGTCGGAGGGAGATGTATATACTCTAGGATTTGAGTGCTATAATCCAGGCCGACACTCCCCCCGGTGCCAGTACTGAGGGAGCGCCGCACTGTCGGAGGGAGATGTATATACTCTAGCAATTGAGCGCTATAATCCAGGGCGACACTCCCCCCGGTGCCAGTACTGAGGGAGCGCCGCACTGTCGGAGGGAGATGTCTATCCTCTAGGATTTGAGCGCTATAATCCAGGCCGACACTCCCCCCGGTGCCAGTACTGAGGGAGCGCTGCACTGTCGGAGGTAGATGTATGTACTCTAGGATTTGAGCGCTATAATCCAGGCCCACACTCCCCCCGGTTCCAGTACTGAGGGAGCGCTGCACTGTCGGAGGGAGATGTCATTCCTCTAGGATTTGAGCTCCATAATCCAGGCCGACACTCCCCCCCGGTGCCAGTACTGAGGGAGCGCCGCACTGTCGGAGGTAGATGTATGTACTCTAGGATTTGAGCGCTATAATCCAGGCCGACACGCCCCCCGTTGCCAGTACTGTGGGAGCGCAGCACTGTCGGTGGTAGATGTATATACTCTAGGATTTGAGATCCATAATCCAGGCCGACACTCCCCCCGGTGCCAGTACTGAGGGAGCGCTGCACTGTCGGAGGGAGATGTCTATACGCTAGGATTTGAGCTCCATAATCCAGGCCCACACTCCCCCCGGTGCCAGTACTGAGGGAGCGCTGCACTGTCGGAGGGAAATGTCTATACTCTAGGATTTGAGCTCCATAATCCAGGCCCACACTCCCCCCGGTGCCAGTACTGAGGGAGCGCCGCACTGTCGGAGGGAGATGTCTATACTCTAGGATTTGAGCTCCATAATCCAGGCCCACACTCCCCCCGGTGCCAGTACTGAGGGAGCGCCGCACTGTCGGGGGGATATGTCTATACTCTAGGATTTGAGCTCCATAATCCAGGCCGACACTACCCCCGGTGCCAGTACTGAGGGAGCGCTGCACTGTCGGAGGGAAATGTCTATACTCTAGGATTTGAGCTCCATAATCCAGGCCCACACTCCCCCCGGTGCCAGTACTGAGGGAGCGCCGCACTGTCGGGGGTAGATGTCTATACTCTAGGATTTGAGCGCTATAATCCAGGCCGACACCCCACCCCGGTGCCAGTACTGAGGGAGCGCCGCACTGTCGGGGGTAGATGTCTATACTCTAGGATTTGAGTGCTATAATCCAGGCCGAAACTCCCCCCGGTGCCTGTACTAAGGGAGTGCTGCACTGTCGGAGGTAGATGTCTATACTCGACGATTTGAGCTCCATAATCCAGGCCCACACTCCCCCCGGTGCCAGTACTGAGGGAGCGCTGCACTGTCGGAGGGAGATGTATATACTCTAGGATTTGAGCTCCATAATCCAGGCCCACACTCCCCCCCGATGCCAGTACTGAGGGACCGCCGCACTGTCGGAGGTAGATGTCTATACTCTAGGATTTGAGCGCTATAATCCAGGCCCACACTCCCCCCGGTGCCAGTACTGAGGGAGCGCCGCACTGTCGGAGGGAGATGTCTATTTTCTAGGATTTGAGCTCCATAATCCAGGCCGACACTCCCCCCGGTGCCAGTACTGAGGGAGCGCTGCACTGTCGGAGGGAGATGTATATACTCTAGGATTTGAGCTCCATAATCCAGGCCGACACTCCCCACGGTGCCAGTACTGAGGGAGCGCCGCACTGTCGGAGGGAGATGTATATACTCTAGGATTTGAGCTCCATAATCCAGGCCGACACTCCCCACGGTGCCAGTACTGAGGGAGCGCCGCACTGTCGGAGGGAGATGTATATATTCTAGGATTTGAGCGCTATAATCCAGGCCCACACTCCCCCCGGTGCCTGTACTGAGGGAGCGCTGCACTGTCGGGGGTAGATGTCTATACTCTAGGATTTGAGCTCCATAATCCAGGCCCACACTCCCCCCGGTGCCAGTACTGAGTGAGCGCTGCACTGTCGGAGGGAGATGTCTATACTCTAGGATTTGAGCTCCATAATCCAGGCCGACACTCCCCACCGGTGCCAGTACTGAGGGAGCGCTGTACTGTCGGAGGTAGATGTATATACTCTAGGATTTGAGCTCCATAATCCAGGCCCACACTTCCCCCGGTGCCAGTACTGAGGGAGCGCTGCACTGTCGGAGAGAGATGTCTATACTCTAGGATTGGAGCTCCATAATCCAGGCCCACACTCCCCCCGGTGCCAGTACTGAGGGAACGCCGCACTGTCGGAGGTAGATGTCTATACTCTAGGATTTGAGCTCCATAATCCAGGCCGACACTCCCCCCGGTGCCAGGACAGAGGGAGCGCCGCACTGTCAGAGGGAGATGTATATACTCTAGGATTTGAGCTCCATAATCCAGGCCGACACTCCCCCCGGTGCCAGTACTGAGGGAGTGCTGCACTGTCGGAGCTAGATGTCTATACTCTAGGATTTGAGCTCCATAATCCAGGCCGACACTCCCCCCGGTGCCAGTACTGAGGGAGCGCCGCACTGTCGGAGGTAGATGTCTATACTCTAGGATTTGAGCTCCATAATCCAGGCCGACACTCCCCCCGGTGCCAGTACTGAGGGAGCGCTGCACTGTCGGAGGGAGATGTATATATTCTTGGATTTGAGCTCCATAATCCAGGCCGACACTCCCCCCGGTGCCAGTACTGAGTGAGCGCTGCACTGTCGGAGGGAGATGTCTATACTCTAGGATTTGAGCGCTATAATCCAGGCCCACACTCCCCCCGGTGCCAGTACTGAGGGAGCGCCGCACTGTCGGGGGTAGATGTCTATACTCTAGGATTTGAGCTCCATAATCCAGGTCGACACTCCCCCCGGTGCCAGTACTGAGGGAGCGCCGCACTGTCGGAGGGAGATGTCTATACTCTCGGATTTGAGCTCCATAATCCAGGCCCACACTCCCCCCGGTGGCAGTACTGAGGGAGCGCCGCACTGTCGAAGGGAGATGTCTATACTCTAGGATTTGAGCTCCATAATCCAGTTCGACACTCCCCCCAGTGCCAGTACTGAGGGAGCGCTGCACTGTCGGGGGTAGATGTCTACACTCTCGGATTTGAGCTCCATAATCCAGGCCCACACTCCCCCCGGTGCCAGTACTGAGGGAGCGCCGCACTGTCGGAGGGAGATGTCTATACTCTAGGATTTGAGCGCTATAATCCAGGCCGACACTCCCCCCGGTGCCAGTACTGAGGGAGCGCCGCACTGTCGGAGGGAGATGTCTATACTCTAGGATTTGAGCTCCATAATCCAGGCCGACACTCCCCCCGGTGTCAGTACTGAGGGAGCGCCGCACTGTCGGAGGGAGATGTCTATACTCTAGGATTTGAGCTCCATAATCCAGGCCGACACTCCCCCCGGTGTCAGTACTGAGGGAGCGCTGCACTGTCGGGGGTAGATGTATATACTCTAGGATTTGAGCTCCATAATCCAGGCACGCACTCCCCCCGGTGCCAGTACTGAGGGAGCGCCGCACTGTCGGAGGGAGATGTCTATACTCTAGGATTTGAGCTCCATAATCCAGGCCGACACTCCCCCCGGTGCCAGGACAGAGGGAGCGCCGCACTGTCAGAGGGAGATGTATATACTCTAGGATTTGAGCTCCATAATCCAGGCCGACACTCCCCCCGGTGCCAGTACTGAGGGAGTGCTGCACTGTCGGAGGTAGATGTCTATACTCTAGGATTTGAGCTCCATAATCCAGGCCGACACTCCCCCCGGTGCCAGTACTGAGGGAGCGCCGCACTGTCGGAGGTAGATGTCTATACTCTAGGATTTGAGCTCCATAATCCAGGCCGACACTCCCCCCGGTGCCAGTACTGAGGGAGCGCTGCACTGTCGGAGGGAGATGTATATATTCTTGGATTTGAGCTCCATAATCCAGGCCGACACTCCCCCCGGTGCCAGTACTGAGTGAGCGCTGCACTGTCGGAGGGAGATGTCTATACTCTAGGATTTGAGCGCTATAATCCAGGCCCACACTCCCCCCGGTGCCAGTACTGAGGGAGCGCCGCACTGTCGGGGGTAGATGTCTATACTCTAGGATTTGAGCTCCATAATCCAGGTCGACACTCCCCCCGGTGCCAGTACTGAGGGAGCGCCGCACTGTCGGAGGGAGATGTCTATACTCTCGGATTTGAGCTCCATAATCCAGGCCCACACTCCCCCCGGTGCCAGTACTGAGGGAGCGCCGCACTGTCGAAGGGAGATGTCTATACTCTAGGATTTGAGCTCCATAATCCAGTTCGACACTCCCCCCAGTGCCAGTACTGAGGGAGCGCTGCACTGTCGGGGGTAGATGTCTACACTCTCGGATTTGAGCTCCATAATCCAGGCCCACACTCCCCCCGGTGCCAGTACTGAGGGAGCGCCGCACTGTCGGAGGGAGATGTCTATACTCTAGGATTTGAGCGCTATAATCCAGGCCGACACTCCCCCCGGTGCCAGTACTGAGGGAGCGCCGCACTGTCGGAGGGAGATGTCTATACTCTAGGATTTGAGCTCCATAATCCAGGCCGACACTCCCCCCGGTGTCAGTACTGAGGGAGCGCCGCACTGTCGGAGGGAGATGTCTATACTCTAGGATTTGAGCTCCATAATCCAGGCCGACACTCCCCCCGGTGTCAGTACTGAGGGAGCGCTGCACTGTCGGGGGTAGATGTATATACTCTAGGATTTGAGCTCCATAATCCAGGCACGCACTCCCCCCGGTGCCAGTACTGAGGGAGCGCCGCACTGTCAGAGGGAGATGTATATATTCTAGGATTTTAGCGCTATAATCCAGGCCGACACTCCCCCTGGTGCCAGTACTGAGGGAGCGCTGCACTGTCGGGGGTAGATGTATATACTCTAGGATTTGAGCGCTATAATCCAGGCCGACACTCCCCCCGGTGCCAGTACTGAGGGAGTGCCGCACTGTCGGAGGGAGATGTCTATACTCTAGGATTTGAGTGCTATAATCCAGGCCGAAACTCCCCCCGGTGCCTGTAATAAGGGAGTGCTACACTGTCGGAGGTAGATGTCTATACTCTAGGATTTGAGCTCCATAATCCAGGCCCACACTCCCCCCGGTGCCAGTACTGAGGGAGCGCTGCACTGTCGGAGGGAGATGTATATACTCTAGGATTTGAGCTCCATAATCCAGGCCCACACTCCCCCCGATGCCAGTACTGAGGGACCGCCGCACTGTCGGAGGTAGATGTCTATACTCTAGGATTTGAGCTCCATAATCCAGGCCGACACTCCCCCCGGTGCCAGTACTGAGGGAGAGCTGCACTGTAGGAGGGAGATGTATATACTCTAGGATTTGAGCGCTATAATCCAGGCCCACACTCCCCCCGGTGCCAGTACTGAGGGAGCGCCGCACTGTCGGAGGGAGATGTCTATTTTCTAGGATTTGAGCTCCATAATCCAGGCCGACACTCCCCCCGGTGCCAGTACTGAGGGAGCGCTGCACTGTCGGAGGGAGATGTATATACTCTAGGATTTGAGCTCCATAATCCAGGCCGACACTCCCCACGGTGCCAGTACTGAGGGAGCGCCACACTGTCGGAGGGAGATGTATATACTCTAGGATTTGAGCTCCATAATCCAGGCCGACACTCCCCACGGTGCCAGTACTGAGGGAGCGCCGCACTGTCGGAGGGAGATGTATATATTCTAGGATTTGAGCGCTATAATCCAGGCCCACACTCCCCCCGGTGCCTGTACTGAGGGAGCGCTGCACTGTCGGGGGTAGATGTCTATACTCTAGGATTTGAGCTCCATAATCCAGGCCCACACTCACCCCGGTGCCAGTACTGAGGGAGCGCTGCACTGTCGGAGGTAGATGTATATACTCTAGGATTTGAGCTCCATAACCCAGGCCCACACTCCCCCCGGTGCCAGTACTGAGTGAGCGCTGCACTGTCGGAGGGAGATGTCTATACTCTAGGATTTGAGCTCCATAATCCAGGCCGCCACTCCCCCCCCGGTGCAAGTACTGAGGGAGCGCTGTACTGTCGGAGGTAGATGTATATACTCTAGGATTTGAGCTCCATAATCCAGGCCCACACTTCCCCCGGTGCCAGTACTGAGGGAGCGCTGCACTGTCGGAGAGAGATGTCTATACTCTAGGATTGGAGCTCCATAATCCAGGCCCACACTCCCCCCGGTGCCAGTACTGAGGGAACGCCGCACTGTCGGAGGTAGATGTCTATACTCTAGGATTTGAGCTCCATAATCCAGGCCGACACTCCCCCCGGTGCCAGGACAGAGGGAGCGCCGCACTGTCGGAGGGAGATGTATATACTCTAGGATTTGAGCTCCATAATCCAGGCCGACACTCCCCCCGGTGCCAGTACTGAGGGAGTGCTGCACTGTCGGAGGTAGATGTCTATACTCTAGGATTTGAGCTCCATAATCCAGGCCGACACTCCCCCCGGTGCCAGTACTGAGGGAGCGCCGCACTGTCGGAGGTAGATGTCTATACTCTCGGATTTGAGCTCCATAATCCAGGCCGACACTCCCCCCGGTGCCAGTACTGAGGGAGCGCAGCACTCTCGGAGGGAGATGTATATATTCTTGGATTTGAGCTCCATAATCCAGGCCGACACTCCCCCCGGTGCCAGTACTGAGGGAGCGCCGCACTGTCGGAGGGAGATGTCTATACTCTAGGATTTGAGCGCTATAATCCAGGCCGACACTCCCCCCGGTGCCAGTACTGAGGGAGCGCCGCACTGTCGGAGGGAGATGTCTATACTCTAGGATTTGAGCTCCATAATCCAGGCCGACACTCCCCCCGGTGTCAGTACTGAGGGAGCGCCGCACTGTCGGAGGGAGATGTCTATACTCTAGGATTTGAGCTCCATAATCCAGGCCGACACTCCCCCCGGTGTCAGTACTGAGGGAGCGCCGCACTGTCGGAGGGAGATGTATATACTCTAGGATTTGAGCTCCATAATCCAGGCCGGCACTCCCCCCGGTGCCAGTACTGAGGGAGCGCCGCACTGTCAGAGGGAGATGTATATATTCTAGGATTTTAGCGCTATAATCCAGGCCGACACTCCCCCCGGTGCCAGTACTGAGGGAGCGCCGCACTGTCGGAGGTAGATGTCTATAATCTAGGATTTGAGTGCTATAATCCAGGCCGACACTCCCCCCGGTGCCAGTACTGAGGGAGCGCCGCACTGTCGGAGGGAGATGTCTGTACTCAAGGATTTGAGCTCCATAATCCAGGCCGACACTCCCCCCGGTGCCAGTACTGAGGGAGCGCCGCACTGTCGGAGGGAGATGTTTCTACTCTAGGATTTGAGCTTCATAATCCAGGCCGACACTCCCCCCGGTGCCAGTACTGAGGGAGCGCTGCACTGTCGGAGGGAGATGTCTATACTCTAGGATTTGAGCGCTTTAATCCAGGCCGACACTCCCCCCGGTGCCAGTACTGAGGGAGCGCTGCACTGTCGGTGGTAGATGTATATACTCTAGGATTTGAGCGCTATAATCCAGGCCGACACTCCCCACGGTGACAGTACTGAGGGAGCGCTGCACTGTCGGGGATAGATGTCTATACTCTAGGATTTGAGCGCTATAATCCAGGCCGACACTCCCCCCGGTGCCAGTACTGAGGGAGCGCCGCACTGTCGGGGGTAGATGTCTATACTCTAGGATTTGAGTGCTATAATCCAGGCCGACACTCCCCCCGGTGCCAGTACTGAGGGAGCGCTGCACTGTCGGAGGTAGATGTCTATACTCTAGGATTTGAGCGCTATAATCCAGGCCGACACTCCCCCCGGTGCCAGTACTGAGGGAGTGCTGCACTGTCGGAGGGAGATGTATATACTCTAGGATTTGAGCTCCATAATCCAGGCCGACACTCTCCCCGGTGCCAGTACTGAGGGAGCGCCGCACTGTCGGAGGTAGATGTTTCGACTCTAGGATTTGAGCTCCATAATCCAGTATGACACTCCCCCCCGGTGCCAGTACTGAGGGAGCGCTGCACTGTCGGAGGTAGATGTTTCGACTCTAGGATTTGAGCTCCATAATCCAGTATGACACTCCCCCCGGTGCCAGTACTGAGGGAGTGCTGCACTGTCGGAGGTAGATGTTTCTACTCTAGGATTTGAGCTCCATAATCCAGGCCGACACTCCCCCCTCCGGTGCCAGTACTGAGGGAGTGCTGCACTGTCGGAGGTAGATGTTTCTACTCTAGGATTTGAGCTCCATAATCCAGTCCCACACTCCCCCCCGGTGCCAGTACTGAGGGAGTGCTGCACTGTCGGAGGTAGATGTTTCTACTCTAGGATTTGAGCTCCATAATCCAGGCCCACACTCCCCCCGGTGCCAGTACTGAGGGAGCGCCGCACTGTCGGAGGTAGATGTTTCTACTCTAGGATTTGAGCTCCATAATCCAGTATGACACTCCCCCCGGTGCCAGTACTGAGGGAGTGCTGCACTGTCGGAGGTAGATGTTTCTACTCTAGGATTTGAGCTCCATAATCCAGGCCGACACTCCCCCCGGTGCCAGTACTGAGGGAGCGCTGCACTGTCGGGGGTAGATGTCTATACTCTAGGATTTGAGTGCTATAATCCAGGCCGACACTCCCCCCGGTGCCAGTACTGAGGGAGTGCTGCACTGTCGGAGGTAGATGTCTATACTCTAGGATTTGAGCTCCATAATCCAGGCCCACACTTCCCCCGGTGCCAGTACTGAGGGAGCGCTGCACTGTCGGAGAGAGATGTCTATACTCTAGGATTTGAGTGCTATAATCCAGGCCGACACTCCCCCCGGTGCCAGTACTGAGGGAGTGCTGCACTGTCGGAGGGAGATGTCTATACTGTAGGATTTGAGCTCCATAATCCAGGCCGACACTCCCCCCGGTGCCAGTACTGAGGGAGCGCTGCACTGTCGGAGGTAGATGTCTATACTCTAGGATTTGAGCTCCATAATCCAGGCCCACACTCCCCCCGGTGCCAGTACTGAGGGAGCGCTGCACTGTCGGAGGGAGATGTCTACAATCTAGGATTTGAGCGCTATAATCCAGGCCCACACTCCCCCCTCCGGTGCCAGTACTGAGGGAGCACTGCACTGTCGGAGGGAGATGTCTATACTCTAGGATTTGAGCTCCATAATCCAGGCCGACACTCCCCCCGGTGCCAGTACTGAGGGAGCGCCGCACTGTCGGGGGTAGATGTCTATACTCTAGGATTTGAGCTCCATAATCCAGGCCGACACTCCCCCCGGTGACAGTACTGAGGGAGCGCTGCACTGTCGGGGGTAGATGTATATACTCTCGGATTTGAGCTCCATAATCCAGGCCGACACTCCCCCCGGTGCCAGTACTGAGGGAGCGCCGCACTGTCGGAGGTAGATGTCTATACTCTAGGATTTGAGCTCCATAATCCAGGCCGATACTCCCCCCGGTGCCAGTACTGAGGGAGCGCCGCACTGTCGGAGGGAGATGTATATACTCTAGGATTTGAATGCTGTAATCCAGGCCGACACTCCCCCCGGTGCCAGTACTGAGGGAGCGCCGCACTGTCGGAGGGAGATGTCTATACTCTAGGATTTGAGTGCTATAATCCAGGCCGACACTCCCCCTGATGCCAGTACTGAGGGAGCGCTGCACTGTCGGAGGGAGATGTCTATACTCTAGGATTTGAGCTCCATAATCCAGGCCACCACTCCTCCCGGTGCCAGTACGGAGGTAGTGCTGCACTGTCGGAGGGAGATGTCTATACTCTAGGATTTGAGCTCCATAATCCAGGCCGACACTCCCCCCGGTGCCAGTACAGAGGGAGCGCTGCACTGTCGGAGGGAGATGTCTATACTCTAGGATTTGAGCTCCATAATCCAGGCCGACACTCCCCCCGGTGCCAGTACTGAGGGAGTGCGGCACTGTCGGAGGGAGATGTCTATACTCTAGGATTTGAGCGCTATAATCCAGGCCCACACTCCCCCCGGTGCCAGTACTGAGGGAGCGCTGCACTGTCGGAGGTAGATGTATACACTCTACGATTTGAGGTCCATAATCCAGGCCCACACTCCCCCCGGTGCCAGTACTGATGGAGCGCTGCACTGTCGGAGGTAGATGTCTATACTGTAGGATTTGAGCTCCATAATCCAGGCCGACACTCCCCACCCCCGGTGCCAGTACTGAGGGAGCGCTGCACTGTCGGAGGGAGATGTCTATACTCTAGGATTTGAGTTCCATAATCCAGGCCGACACTCCCCCCGGTTCCAGTACTGAGGGAGCGCCGCACTGTCGGAGGGAGATGTCTATACTCTAGGATTTGAGTTCCATAATCCAGGCCGACACTCCCCCCGGTTCCAGTACTGAGGGAGCGCTGCACTGTCGGGGGGAGATGTCTATACTCTAGGATTTGAGCTCCATAATCCAGGCCGACACTCCCCCCGGTGACAGTACTGAGGGAGCGCTGCACTGTCGGGGGTAGATGTATATACTCTCGGTTTTGAGCTCCATAATCCAGGCCGACACTCCCCCCGGTGCCAGTACTGAGGGAGCGCTGCACTGTCGGAGGGAGATGTATATACTCTAGGATTTGAGTGCTATAATCCAGGCCGACACTCCCCCCGGTGCCAGTACTGAGGGAGCGCCGCACTGTCGGAGGGAGATGTATATACTCTAGGATTTGAGCTCCATAATCCAGGCCGACACTCCCCCCGGTGCCAGTACTGAGGGAGCGCCGCACTGTCGGAGGGAGATGTATATACTCTAGGATTTGAGTGCTATAATCCAGGCCGACACTCCCCCCGGTGCCAGTACTGAGGGAGCGCCGCACTGTCGGAGGGAGATGTATATACTCTAGCATTTGAGCGCTATAATCCAGGGCGACACTCCCCCCGGTGCCAGTACTGAGGGAGCGCCGCACTGTCGGAGGGAGATGTCTATCCTCTAGGATTTGAGCGCTATAATCCAGGCCGACACTCCCCCTGGTGCCAGAACTGAGGGAGCACTGCACTGTCGGAGGTAGATGTATGTACTCTAGGATTTGAGCTCTATAATCCAGGCCGACACTCTCCCCGGTGCCAGTACTGAGGGAGCGCTGCACTGTCGGAGGGAGGTGTCTATACTCTAGGATTTGAGCGCTATAATCCAGGCCCACACTCCCCCCGGTGCCAGTACTGAGGGAGCGCTGCACTGTCGGAGGGAGATGTCTATCCTCTAGGATTTGAGCTCCATAATCCAGGCCGACACTCCCCCCGGGGCCAGTACTGAGGGAGCGCCGCACTGTCGGAGGTAGATGTATGTACTCTAGGATTTGAGCGCTATAATCCAGGCCGACACGCCCCCCGGTGCCAGTACTGAGGGAGCGCAGCACTGTCGGTGGTAGATGTATATACTCTAGGATTTGAGATCCATAATCCAGGCCGACACTCCCCCCGGTGCCAGTACTGAGGGAGCGCTGCACTGTCGGAGGGAGATGTCTATACGCTAGGATTTGAGCTCCATAATCCAGGCCCACACTCCCCCCGGTGCCAGTACTGAGGGAGCGCTGCACTGTCGGAGGGAAATGTCTATACTCTAGGATTTGAGCTCCATAATCCAGGCCCACACTCCCCCCGGTGCCAGTACTGAGGGAGCGCCGCACTGTCGGGGGGATATGTCTATACTCTAGGATTTGAGCTCCATAATCCAGGCCGACACTACCCCCGGTGCCAGTACTGAGGGAGCGCTGCACTGTCGGAGGGAAATGTCTATACTCTAGGATTTGAGCTCCATAATCCAGGCTCACACTCCCCCCCGGTGCCAGTACTGAGGGAGCGCCGCACTGTTGGGGGGAGATGTCTATACTCTAGGATTTGAGCTCCATAATCCAGGCCGACACTCCCCCCGGTGCCAGTACTGAGGGAGCGCCGCACTGTCGGGGGTAGATGTCTATACTCTAGGATTTGAGCGCCATAATCCAGGCCGACACCCCACCCCGGTGCCAGGACTGAGGCAGCGCCGCACTGTCGGGGGTAGATGTCTATACTCTAGGATTTGAGTGCTATAATCCAGGCCGAAACTCCCCCCGGTGCCTGTACTAAGGGAGTGCTGCACTGTCGGAGGTAGATGTCTATACTCTAGGATATGAGCTCCATAATCCAGGCCCACACTCCCCCCGGTGCCAGTACTGAGGGAGCGCTGCACTGTCGGAGGGAGATGTATATACTCTAGGATTTGAGCTCCATAATCCAGGCCCACACTCCCCCCGATGCCAGTACTGAGGGACCGCCGCACTGTCGGAGGTAGATGTCTATACTCTAGGATTTGAGCTCCATAATCCAGGCCGACACTCCCCCCGGTGCCAGTACTGAGGGAGAGCTGCACTGTCGGAGGGAGATGTATATACTCTAGGATTTGAGCGCTATAATCCAGGCCCACACTCCCCCCGGTGCCAGTACTGAGGGAGCGCCGCACTGTCGGAGGGAGATGTCTATTTTCTAGGATTTGAGCTCCGTAATCCAGGCCGACACTCCCCCCGGTGCCAGTACTGAGGGAGCGCTGCACTGTCGGAGGGAGATGTATATACTCTAGGATTTGAGCTCCATAATCCAGGCCGACACTCCCCACGGTGCCAGTACTGAGGGAGCGCCGCACTGTCGGAGGGAGATGTATATACTCTAGGATTTGAGCTCCATAATCCAGGCCGACACTCCCCACGGTGCCAGTACTGAGGGAGCGCCGCACTGTCGGAGGGAGATGTATATATTCTAGGATTTGAGCGCTATAATCCAGGCCCACACTCCCCCCGGTGCCTGTACTGAGGGAGCGCTGCACTGTCGGGGGAAGATGTCTATACTCTAGGATTTGAGCTCCATAATCCATGCCCACAGTCCCCCCGGTGCCTGTACTGAGGGAGCGCCGCACTGTCGGAGGTAGATGTCTATACTCTAGGATTTGAGCGCTATAATCCAGGCCGACACTCCCCCCGGTGCCAGTACTGAGGGAGTGCTGCACTGTCGGAGGGAGATGTATATACTCTAGGATTTGAGCTCCATAATCCAGGCCGACACTCTCCCCGGTGCCAGTACTGAGGGAGCGCCGCACTGTCGGAGGTAGATGTTTCGACTCTAGGATTTGAGCTCCATAATCCAGTATGACACTCCCCCCCGGTGCCAGTACTGAGGGAGCGCTGCACTGTCGGAGGTAGATGTTTCGACTCTAGGATTTGAGCTCCATAATCCAGTATGACACTCCCCCCGGTGCCAGTACTGAGGGAGTGCTGCACTGTCGGAGGTAGATGTTTCTACTCTAGGATTTGAGCTCCATAATCCAGGCCGACACTCCCCCCTCCGGTGCCAGTACTGAGGGAGTGCTGCACTGTCGGAGGTAGATGTTTCTACTCTAGGATTTGAGCTCCATAATCCAGTCCCACACTCCCCCCCGGTGCCAGTACTGAGGGAGTGCTGCACTGTCGGAGGTAGATGTTTCTACTCTAGGATTTGAGCTCCATAATCCAGGCCCACACTCCCCCCGGTGCCAGTACTGAGGGAGCGCCGCACTGTCGGAGGTAGATGTTTCTACTCTAGGATTTGAGCTCCATAATCCAGTATGACACTCCCCCCGGTGCCAGTACTGAGGGAGTGCTGCACTGTCGGAGGTAGATGTTTCTACTCTAGGATTTGAGCTCCATAATCCAGGCCGACACTCCCCCCTCCGGTGCCAGTACTGAGGGAGAGCTGCACTGTCGGGGGTAGATGTCTATACTCTAGGATTTGAGTGCTATAATCCAGGCCGACACTCCCCCCGGTGCCAGTACTGAGGGAGTGCTGCACTGTCGGAGGTAGATGTCTATACTCTAGGATTTGAGCTCCATAATCCAGGCCCACACTTCCCCCGGTGCCAGTACTGAGGGAGCGCTGCACTGTCGGAGAGAGATGTCTATACTCTAGGATTTGAGTGCTATAATCCAGGCCGACACTCCCCCCGGTGCCAGTACTGAGGGAGTGCTGCACTGTCGGAGGGAGATGTCTATACTGTAGGATTTGAGCTCCATAATCCAGGCCGACACTCCCCCCGGTGCCAGTACTGAGGGAGCGCTGCACTGTCGGAGGTAGATGTCTATACTCTAGGATTTGAGCTCCATAATCCAGGCCCACACTCCCCCCGGTGCCAGTACTGAGGGAGCGCTGCACTGTCGGAGGGAGATGTCTACAATCTAGGATTTGAGCGCTATAATCCAGGCCCACACTCCCCCCTCCGGTGCCAGTACTGAGGGAGCGCTGCACTGTCGGAGGGAGATGTCTATACTCTAGGATTTGAGCTCCATAATCCAGGCCGACACTCCCCCCGGTGCCAGTACTGAGGGAGCGCCGCACTGTCGGGGGTAGATGTCTATACTCTAGGATTTGAGCTCCATAATCCAGGCCGACACTCCCCCCGGTGACAGTACTGAGGGAGCGCTGCACTGTCGGGGGTAGATGTATATACTCTCGGATTTGAGCTCCATAATCCAGGCCGACACTCCCCCCGGTGCCAGTACTGAGGGAGCGCCGCACTGTCGGAGGTAGATGTCTATACTCTAGGATTTGAGCTCCATAATCCAGGCCGATACTCCCCCCGGTGCCAGTACTGAGGGAGCGCCGCACTGTCGGAGGGAGATGTATATACTCTAGGATTTGAATGCTGTAATCCAGGCCGACACTCCCCCCGGTGCCAGTACTGAGGGAGCGCCGCACTGTCGGAGGGAGATGTCTATACTCTAGGATTTGAGTGCTATAATCCAGGCCGACACTCCCCCTGATGCCAGTACTGAGGGAGCGCTGCACTGTCGGAGGGAGATGTCTATACTCTAGGATTTGAGCTCCATAATCCAGGCCACCACTCCTCCCGGTGCCAGTACGGAGGTAGTGCTGCACTGTCGGAGGGAGATGTCTATACTCTAGGATTTGAGCTCCATAATCCAGGCCGACACTCCCCCCGGTGCCAGTACAGAGGGAGCGCTGCACTGTCGGAGGGAGATGTCTATACTCTAGGATTTGAGCTCCATAATCCAGGCCGACACTCCCCCCGGTGCCAGTACTGAGGGAGTGCGGCACTGTCGGAGGGAGATGTCTATACTCTAGGATTTGAGCGCTATAATCCAGGCCCACACTCCCCCCGGTGCCAGTACTGAGGGAGCGCTGCACTGTCGGAGGTAGATGTATACACTCTACGATTTGAGGTCCATAATCCAGGCCCACACTCCCCCCGGTGCCAGTACTGATGGAGCGCTGCACTGTCGGAGGTAGATGTCTATACTGTAGGATTTGAGCGCTATAATCCAGGCCGACACTCCCCCCGGTGCCAGTACTGAGGGAGCGCCGCACTGTCGGGGGGAGATGTCTATACTCTAGGATTTGAGCTCCATAATCCAGGCCGACACTCCCCCCGGTGACAGTACTGAGGGAGCGCTGCACTGTCGGAGGGAGATGTCTATACTCTAGGATTTGAGCTCCATAATCCAGGCCGACACTCCCCACCCCCGGTGCCAGTACTGAGGGAGCGCTGCACTGTCGGAGGGAGATGTCTATACTCTAGGATTTGAGTTCCATAATCCAGGCCGACACTCCCCCCGGTTCCAGTACTGAGGGAGCGCCGCACTGTCGGAGGGAGATGTCTATACTCTAGGATTTGAGTTCCATAATCCAGGCCGACACTCCCCCCGGTTCCAGTACTGAGGGAGCGCTGCACTGTCGGGGGGAGATGTCTATACTCTAGGATTTGAGCTCCATAATCCAGGCCGACACTCCCCCCGGTGACAGTACTGAGGGAGCGCTGCACTGTCGGGGGTAGATGTATATACTCTCGGTTTTGAGCTCCATAATCCAGGCCGACACTCCCCCCGGTGCCAGTACTGAGGGAGCGCCGCACTGTCGGAGGGAGATGTATATACTCTAGGATTTGAGTGCTATAATCCAGGCCGACACTCCCCCCGGTGCCAGTACTGAGGGAGCGCCGCACTGTCGGAGGGAGATGTATATACTCTAGCATTTGAGCGCTATAATCCAGGGCGACACTCCCCCCGGTGCCAGTACTGAGGGAGCGCCGCACTGTCGGAGGGAGATGTCTATCCTCTAGGATTTGAGCGCTATAATCCAGGCCGACACTCCCCCTGGTGCCAGATCTGAGGGAGCACTGCACTGTCGGAGGTAGATGTATGTACTCTAGGATTTGAGCTCTATAATCCAGGCCGACACTCTCCCCGGTGCCAGTACTGAGGGAGCGCTGCACTGTCGGAGGGAGGTGTCTATACTCTAGGATTTGAGCGCTATAATCCAGGCCCACACTCCCCCCGGTGCCAGTACTGAGGGAGCGCTGCACTGTCGGAGGGAGATGTCTATCCTCTAGGATTTGAGCTCCATAATCCAGGCCGACACTCCCCCCGGGGCCAGTACTGAGGGAGCGCCGCACTGTCGGAGGTAGATGTATGTACTCTAGGATTTGAGCGCTATAATCCAGGCCGACACGCCCCCCGGTGCCAGTACTGAGGGAGCGCAGCACTGTCGGTGGTAGATGTATATACTCTAGGATTTGAGATCCATAATCCAGGCCGACACTCCCCCCGGTGCCAGTACTGAGGGAGCGCTGCACTGTCGGAGGGAGATGTCTATACGCTAGGATTTGAGCTCCATAATCCAGGCCCACACTCCCCCCGGTGCCAGTACTGAGGGAGCGCTGCACTGTCGGAGGGAAATGTCTATACTCTAGGATTTGAGCTCCATAATCCAGGCCCACACTCCCCCCGGTGCCAGTACTGAGGGAGCGCCGCACTGTCGGGGGGATATGTCTATACTCTAGGATTTGAGCTCCATAATCCAGGCCGACACTACCCCCGGTGCCAGTACTGAGGGAGCGCTGCACTGTCGGAGGGAAATGTCTATACTCTAGGATTTGAGCTCCATAATCCAGGCTCACACTCCCCCCCGGTGCCAGTACTGAGGGAGCGCCGCACTGTTGGGGGGAGATGTCTATACTCTAGGATTTGAGCTCCATAATCCAGGCCGACACTCCCCCCGGTGCCAGTACTGAGGGAGCGCCGCACTGTCGGGGGTAGATGTCTATACTCTAGGATTTGAGCGCCATAATCCAGGCCGACACCCCACCCCGGTGCCAGGACTGAGGCAGCGCCGCACTGTCGGGGGTAGATGTCTATACTCTAGGATTTGAGTGCTATAATCCAGGCCGAAACTCCCCCCGGTGCCTGTACTAAGGGAGTGCTGCACTGTCGGAGGTAGATGTCTATACTCTAGGATATGAGCTCCATAATCCAGGCCCACACTCCCCCCGGTGCCAGTACTGAGGGAGCGCTGCACTGTCGGAGGGAGATGTATATACTCTAGGATTTGAGCTCCATAATCCAGGCCCACACTCCCCCCGATGCCAGTACTGAGGGACCGCCGCACTGTCGGAGGTAGATGTCTATACTCTAGGATTTGAGCTCCATAATCCAGGCCGACACTCCCCCCGGTGCCAGTACTGAGGGAGAGCTGCACTGTCGGAGGGAGATGTATATACTCTAGGATTTGAGCGCTATAATCCAGGCCCACACTCCCCCCGGTGCCAGTACTGAGGGAGCGCCGCACTGTCGGAGGGAGATGTCTATTTTCTAGGATTTGAGCTCCGTAATCCAGGCCGACACTCCCCCCGGTGCCAGTACTGAGGGAGCGCTGCACTGTCGGAGGGAGATGTATATACTCTAGGATTTGAGCTCCATAATCCAGGCCGACACTCCCCACGGTGCCAGTACTGAGGGAGCGCCGCACTGTCGGAGGGAGATGTATATACTCTAGGATTTGAGCTCCATAATCCAGGCCGACACTCCCCACGGTGCCAGTACTGAGGGAGCGCCGCACTGTCGGAGGGAGATGTATATATTCTAGGATTTGAGCGCTATAATCCAGGCCCACACTCCCCCCGGTGCCTGTACTGAGGGAGCGCTGCACTGTCGGGGGAAGATGTCTATACTCTAGGATTTGAGCTCCATAATCCATGCCCACAGTCCCCCCGGTGCCAGTACTGAGGGAGCGCTGCACTGTCGGAGGTAGATGTATATACTCTAGGATTTGAGCGCTATAATCCAGGCCGACACTCCCCCCGGTGCCAGTACTGAGGGAGCGCCGCACTGTCGGAGGGAGATGTATATACTCTAGGATTTGAGTGCTATAATCCAGGCCGACACTCCCCCCGGTGCCAGTACTGAGGGAGCGCCGCACTGTCGGAGGGAGATGTATATACTCTAGCATTTGAGCGCTATAATCCAGGGCGACACTCCCCCCGGTGCCAGTACTGAGGGAGCGCCGCACTGTCGGAGGGAGATGTCTATCCTCTAGGATTTGAGCGCTATAATCCAGGCCGACACTCCCCCTGGTGCCAGAACTGAGGGAGCACTGCACTGTCGGAGGTAGATGTATGTACTCTAGGATTTGAGCTCTATAATCCAGGCCGACACTCTCCCCGGTGCCAGTACTGAGGGAGCGCTGCACTGTCGGAGGGAGGTGTCTATACTCTAGGATTTGAGCGCTATAATCCAGGCCCACACTCCCCCCGGTGCCAGTACTGAGGGAGCGCTGCACTGTCGGAGGGAGATGTCTATCCTCTAGGATTTGAGCTCCATAATCCAGGCCGACACTCCCCCCGGTGCCAGTACTGAGGGAGCGCCGCACTGTCGGAGGTAGATGTCTATACTCTAGGATTTGAGCGCTATAATCCAGGCCGACACGCCCCCCGGTGCCAGTACTGAGGGAGCGCAGCACTGTCGGTGGTAGATGTATATACTCTAGGATTTGAGATCCATAATCCAGGCCGACACTCCCCCCGGTGCCAGTACTGAGGGAGCGCTGCACTGTCGGAGGGAGATGTCTATACGCTAGGATTTGAGCTCCATAATCCAGGCCCACACTCCCCCCGGTGCCAGTACTGAGGGAGCGCTGCACTGTCGGAGGGAAATGTCTATACTCTAGGATTTGAGCTCCATAATCCAGGCCGACACTACCCCCGGTGCCAGTACTGAGGGAGCGCTGCACTGTCGGAGGGAAATGTCTATACTCTAGGATTTGAGCTCCATAATCCAGGCCCACACTCCCCCCCGGTGCCAGTACTGAGGGAGCGCCGCACTGTCGGGGGGAGATGTCTATACTCTAGGATTTGAGCTCCATAATCCAGGCCGACACTCCCCCCGGTGCCAGTACTGAGGGAGCGCCGCACTGTCGGGGGTAGATGTCTATACTCTAGGATTTGAGCGCCATAATCCAGGCCGACACCCCACCCCGGTGCCAGTACTGAGGGAGCGCCGCACTGTCGGGGGTAGATGTCTATACTCTAGGATTTGAGTGCTATAATCCAGGCCGAAACTCCCCCCGGTGCCTGTGCTAAGGGAGTGCTGCACTGTCGGAGGTAGATGTCTATACTCTAGGATATGAGCTCCATAATCCAGGCCCACACTCCCCCCGGTGCCAGTACTGAGGGAGCGCTGCACTGTCGGAGGGAGATGTATATACTCTAGGATTTGAGCTCCATAATCCAGGCCCACACTCCCCCCGATGCCAGTACTGAGGGACCGCCGCACTGTCGGAGGTAGATGTCTATACTCTAGGATTTGAGCTCCATAATCCAGGCCGACACTCCCCCCGGTGCCAGTACTGAGGGAGAGCTGCACTGTCGGAGGGAGATGTATATACTCTAGGATTTGAGCGCTATAATCCAGGCCCACACTCCCCCCGGTGCCAGTACTGAGGGAGCGCCGCACTGTCGGAGGGAGATGTCTATTTTCTAGGATTTGAGCTCCATAATCCAGGCCGACACTCCCCCCGGTGCCAGTACTGAGGGAGCGCTGCACTGTCGGAGAGAGATGTATATACTCTAGGATTTGAGCTCCATAATCCAGGCCGACACTCCCCACGGTGCCAGTACTGAGGGAGCGCCGCACTGTCGGAGGGAGATGTATATACTCTAGGATTTGAGCTCCATAATCCAGGCCGACACTCCCCACGGTGCCAGTACTGAGGGAGCGCCGCACTGTCGGAGGGAGATGTATATATTCTAGGATTTGAGCGCTATAATCCAGGCCCACACTCCCCCCGGTGCCTGTACTGAGGGAGCGCTGCACTGTCGGGGGAAGATGTCTATACTCTAGGATTTGAGCTCCATAATCCAGGCCCACAGTCCCCCCGGTGCCAGTACTGAGGGAGCGCTGCACTGTCGGAGGTAGATGTATATACTCTAGGATTTGAGCGCTATAATCCAGGCCGACACTCCCCCCGGTGCCAGTACTGAGGGAGCGCTGCACTGTCGGAGGGAGATGTCTATACTCTAGGATTTGAGCGCTATAATCCAGGCCCACACTCCCCCCGTTGCCAGTACTGAGGGAGCGCTGCACTGTCGGGGGTAGATGTATATACTCTAGGATTTGAGCTCCATAATCCAGGCCCACACTCCCCCCGGTGCCAGTACTGAGTGAGCGCTGTACTGTCGGAGGGAGATGTCTATACTCTAGGATTTGAGCTCCATAATCCAGGCCGACACTCCCCCCCCGGTGCCAGTATTGAGGGAGCGCTGTACTGTCGGAGGTAGATGTATATACTCTAGGATTTGAGCTCCATAATCCAGGCCCACACTTCCCCCGGTGCCAGTACTGAGGGAGCACTGCACTGTCGGAGAGAGATGTCTATACTCTAGGATTGGAGCTCCATAATCCAGGCGCACACTCCCCCCGGTGCCAGTACTGAGGGAACGCCGCACTGTCGGAGGTAGATGTCTATACTCTAGGAATTGAGCTCCATAATCCAGGCCGACACTCCCCCCGGTGCCAGGACAGAGGGAGCGCCGCACTGTCGGAGGGAGATGTATATACTCTAGGATTTGAGCTCCATAATCCAGGCCGACACTCCCCCCGATGCCAGTACTGAGGGAGTGCTGCACTGTCGGAGGTAGATGTCTATACTCTAGGATTTGAGCTCCATAATCCATGCCGACACTCCCCCCGGTGCCAGTACTGAGGGAGCGCCGCACTGTCGGAGGTAGATGTCTATACTCTAGGATTTGAGCTCCATAATCCAGGCCGACACTCCCCCCGGTGCCAGTACTGAGGGAGCGCTGCACTGTCGGAGGGAGATGTATATATTCTTGGATTTGAGCTCCATAATCCAGGCCGACACTCCCCCCGGTGCCAATACTGAGTGAGCGCTGCACTGTCGGAGGGAGATGTCTATACTCTAGGATTTGAGCGCTATAATCCAGGCCCACACTCCCCCCGGTGCCAGTACTGAGGGAGCGCCGCACTGTCGGAGGGAGATGTCTATACTCTAGGATTTGAGCTCCATAATCCAGGCCGACACTCCCCCCGGTGCCAGTACTGAGGGAGCGCTGCACTGTCGGAGGGAGATGTCTATACGCTAGGATTTGAGCTCCATAATCCAGGCCCACACTCCCCCCGGTGCCAGTACTGAGGGAGCGCTGCACTGTCGGAGGGAAATGTCTATACTCTCGGATTTGAGCTCCATAATCCAGGCCCACACTCCCCCCGGTGCCAGTACTGAGGGAGCGCCGCACTGTCGGGGGGATATGTCTATACTCTAGGATTTGAGTGCTATAATCCAGGCCGAAACTCCCCCCGGTGCCTGTACTAAGGGAGTGCTGCACTGTCGGAGGTAGATGTCTATACTCTAGGATATGAGCTCCATAATCCAGGCCCACACTCCCCCCGGTGCCAGTACTGAGGGAGCGCTGCACTGTCGGAGGGAGATGTATATACTCTAGGATTTGAGCTCCATAATCCAGGCCCACACTCCCCCCGATGCCAGTACTGAGGGACCGCCGCACTGTCGGAGGTAGATGTCTATACTCTAGGATTTGAGCTCCATAATCCAGGCCGACACTCCCCCCGGTGCCAGTACTGAGTGAGCGCTGCACTGTCGGAGGGAGATGTCTATACTCTAGGATTTGAGCGCTATAATCCAGGCCCACACTCCCCCCGGTGCCAGTACTGAGGGAGCGCCGCACTGTCGGAGGGAGATGTATATATTCTTGGATTTGAGCTCCATAATCCAGGCCGACACTCCCCCCGGTGCCAGTACTGAGTGAGCACTGCACTGTCGGAGGGAGATGTCTATACTCTAGGATTTGAGCGCTATATTCCAGTCCGACACTCCCCCCGGTGCCAGTACTGAGGGAGCGCTGCACTGTCGGGGGTAGATGTCTATACTCTAGGGTTTGAGCTCCATAATCCAGGCCCACACTCACCCCGGTGCCAGTACTGAGGGAGCGCCGCACTGTCGGAGGGAGATGTCTATACTCTAGGATTTGAGCTCCATAATCCAGGCCGACACTCCCCCCGGTACCAGTACTGAGGGAGCGCTGCACTGTCGGAGGGAGATGTCTATACGCTAGGATTTGAGCTCCATAATCCAGGCCCACACTCCCCCCGGTGCCAGTACTGAGGGAGCGCTGCACTGTCGGAGGGAAATGTCTATACTCTAGGATTTGAGCTCCATAATCCAGGCCCACACTCCCCCCGGTGCCAGTACTGAGGGAGCGCCGCACTGTCGGGGGGATATGTCTATACTCTAGGATTTGAGCTCCATAATCCAGGCCGACACTACCCCCGGTGCCAGTACTGAGGGAGCGCTGCACTGTCGGAGGGAAATGTCTATACTCTAGGATTTGAGCTCCATAATCCAGGCTCACACTCCCCCCCGGTGCCAGTACTGAGGGAGCGCCGCACTGTCGGGGGGAGATGTCTATACTCTAGGATTTGAGCTCCATAATCCAGGCCGACACTCCCCCCGGTGCCAGTACTGAGGGAGCGCCGCACTGTCGGGGGTAGATGTCTATACTCTAGGATTTGAGCGCCATAATCCAGGCCGACACCCCACCCCGGTGCCAGGACTGAGGGAGCGCCGCACTGTCGGGGGTAGATGTCTATACTCTAGGATTTGAGTGCTATAATCCAGGCCGAAACTCCCCCCGGTGCCTGTACTAAGGGAGTGCTGCACTGTCGGAGGTAGATGTCTATACTCTAGGATATGAGCTCCATAATCCAGGCCCACACTCCCCCCGGTGCCAGTACTGAGGGAGCGCTGCACTGTCGGAGGGAGATGTATATACTCTAGGATTTGAGCTCCATAATCCAGGCCCACACTCCCCCCGATGCCAGTACTGAGGGACCGCCGCACTGTCGGAGGTAGATGTCTATACTCTAGGATTTGAGCTCCATAATCCAGGCCGACACTCCCCCCGGTGCCAGTACTGAGGGAGAGCTGCACTGTCGGAGGGAGATGTATATACTCTAGGATTTGAGCGCTATAATCCAGGCCCACACTCCCCCCGGTGCCAGTACTGAGGGAGCGCCGCACTGTCGGAGGGAGATGTCTATTTTCTAGGATTTGAGCTCCATAATCCAGGCCGACACTCCCCCCGGTGCCAGTACTGAGGGAGTGCTGCACTGTCGGAGGGAGATGTATATACTCTAGGATTTGAGCTCCATAATCCAGGCCGACACTCCCCACGGTGCCAGTACTGAGGGAGCGCCGCACTGTCGGAGGGAGATGTATATACTCTAGGATTTGAGCTCCATAATCCAGGCCGACACTCCCCACGGTGCCAGTACTGAGGGAGTGCCGCACTGTCGGAGGGAGATGTCTATACTCTAGGATTTGAGCGCTATAATCCAGGCCCACACTCCCCCCGTTGCCAGTACTGAGGGAGCGCTGCACTGTCGGGGGTAGATGTATATACTCTAGGATTTGAGCTCCATAATCCAGGCCCACACTCCCCCCGGTGCCAGTACTGAGTGAGCGCTGCACTGTCGGAGGGAGATGTCTATACTCTAGGATTTGAGCTCCATAATCCAGGCCGACACTCCCCCCCCGGTGCCAGTACTGAGGGAGCGCTGTACTGTCGGAGGTAGATGTATATACTCTAGGATTTGAGCTCCATAATCCAGGCCCACACTTCCCCCGGTGCCAGTACTGAGGGAGCGCTGCACTGTCGGAGAGAGATGTCTATACTCTAGGATTGGAGCTCCATAATCCAGGCCCACACTCCCCCCGGTGCCAGTACTGAGGGAACGCCGCACTGTCGGAGGTAGATGTCTATACTCTAGGAATTGAGCTCCATAATCCAGGCCGACACTCCCCCCGGTGCCAGGACAGAGGGAGCGCCGCACTGTCGGAGGGAGATGTATATACTCTAGGATTTGAGCTCCATAATCCAGGCCGACACTCCCCCCGATGCCAGTACTGAGGGAGTGCTGCACTGTCGGAGGTAGATGTCTATACTCTAGGATTTGAGCTCCATAATCCAGGCCGACACTCCCCCCGGTGCCAGTACTGAGGGAGCGCCGCACTGTCGGAGGTAGATGTCTATACTCTAGGATTTGAGCTCCATAATCCAGGCCGACACTCCCCCCGGTGCCAGTACTGAGGGAGCGCTGCACTGTCGGAGGGAGATGTATATATTCTTGGATTTGAGCTCCATAATCCAGGCCGACACTCCCCCCGGTGCCAATACTGAGTGAGCGCTGCACTGTCGGAGGGAGATATCTATACTCTAGGATTTGAGCGCTATAATCCAGGCCCACACTCCCCCCGGTGCCAGTACTGAGGGAGCGCCGCACTGTCGGAGGGAGATGTATATATTCTTGGATTTGAGCTCCATAATCCAGGCCGACACTCCCCCCGGTGCCAGTACTGAGTGAGCACTGCACTGTCGGAGGGAGATGTCTATACTCTAGGATTTGAGCGCTATAATCCAGGCCGACACTCCCCCCGGTGCCAGTACTGAGGGAGCGCTGCACTGTCGGGGGTAGATGTCTATACTCTAGGGTTTGAGCTCCATAATCCAGGCCCACACTCACCCCGGTGCCAGTACTGAGGGAGCGCCGCACTGTCGGAGGGAGACGTCTATACTCTAGGATTTGAGCTCCATAATCCAGGCCGACACTCCCCCCGGTGCCAGTACTGAGGGAGCGCTGCACTGTCGGAGGGAGATGTCTATACGCTAGGATTTGAGCTCCATAATCCAGGCCCACACTCCCCCCGGTGCCAGTACTGAGGGAGCGCTGCACTGTCGGAGGGAAATGTCTATACTCTAGGATTTGAGCTCCATAATCCAGGCCCACACTCCCCCCGGTGCCAGTACTGAGGGAGCGCCGCACTGTCGGGGGGATATGTCTATACTCTAGGATTTGAGCTCCATAATCCAGGCCGACACTACCCCCGGTGCCAGTACTGAGGGAGCGCTGCACTGTCGGAGGGAAATGTCTATACTCTAGGATTTGAGCTCCATAATCCAGGCTCACACTCCCCCCCGGTGCCAGTACTGAGGGAGCGCCGCACTGTCGGGGGGAGATGTCTATACTCTAGGATTTGAGCTCCATAATCCAGGCCGACACTCCCCCCGGTGCCAGTACTGAGGGAGCGCCGCACTGTCGGGGGTAGATGTCTATACTCTTGGATTTGAGCTCCATAATCCAGGCCGACACTCCCCCCGGTGCCAGTACTGAGTGAGCACTGCACTGTCGGAGGGAGATGTCTATACTCTAGGATTTGAGCGCTATAATCCAGGCCGACACTCCCCCGGTGCCAGTACTGAGGGAGCGCTGCACTGTCGGGGATAGATGTCTATACTCTAGGGTTTGAGCTCCATAATCCAGGCCCACACTCACCCCGGTGCCAGTACTGAGGGAGCGCCGCACTGTCGGAGGGAGATGTCTATACTCTAGGATTTGAGCTCCATAATCCAGGCCGACACTCCCCCCGGTGCCAGTACTGAGGGAGCGCTGCACTGTCGGAGGGAGATGTCTATACGCTAGGATTTGAGCTCCATAATCCAGGCCCACACTCCCCCCGGTGCCAGTACTGAGGGAGCGCTGCACTGTCGGAGGGAAATGTCTATACTCTAGGATTTGAGCTCCATAATCCAGGCCCACACTCCCCCCCGGTGCCAGTACTGAGGGAGCGCCGCACTGTCGGGGGGAGATGTCTATACTCTAGGATTTGAGCTCCATAATCCAGGCCGACACTCCCCCCGGTGCCAGTACTGAGGGAGCGCCGCACTGTCGGGGGTAGATGTCTATACTCTAGGATTTGAGCGCCATAATCCAGGCCGACACCCCACCCCGGTGCCAGGACTGAGGGAGCGCCACACTGTCGGGGGTAGATGTCTATACTCTAGGATTTGAGTGCTATAATCCAGGCCGAAACTCCCCCCGGTGCCTGTACTAAGGGAGTGCTGCACTGTCGGAGGTAGATGTCTATACTCTAGGATATGAGCTCCATAATCCAGGCCCACACTCCCCCCGGTGCCAGTACTGAGGGAGCGCTGCACTGTCGGAGGGAGATGTATATACTCTAGGATTTGAGCTCCATAATCCAGGCCCACACTCCCCCCGATGCCAGTACTGAGGGACCGCCGCACTGTCGGAGGTAGATGTCTATACTCTAGGATTTGAGCTCCATAATCCAGGCCGACACTCCCCCCGGTGCCAGTACTGAGGGAGAGCTGCACTGTCGGAGGGAGATGTATATACTCTAGGATTTGAGCGCTATAATCCAGGCCCACACTCCCCCCGGTGCCAGTACTGAGGGAGCGCCGCACTGACGGAGGGAGATGTCTATTTTCTAGGATTTGAGCTCCATAATCCAGGCCGACACTCCCCCCGGTGCCAGTACTGAGGGAGCGCTGCACTGTCGGAGGGAGATGTATATACTCTAGGATTTGAGCTCCATAATCCAGGCCGACACTCCCCACGGTGCCAGTACTGAGGGAGCGCCGCACTGTCGGAGGGAGATGTATATACTCTAGGATTTGAGCTCCATAATCCAGGCCGACACTCCCCACGGTGCCAGTACTGAGGAAGCGCCGCACTGTCGGAGGGAGATGTATATATTCTAGGATTTGAGCGCTATAATCCAGGCCCACACTCCCCCCGGTGCCTGTACTGAGGGAGCGCTGCACTGTCGGGGGAAGATGTCTATACTCTAGGATTTGAGCTCCATAATCCAGGCCCACAGTCCCCCCGGTGCCAGTACTGAGGGAGCGCTGCACTGTCGGAGGTAGATGTATATACTCTAGGATTTGAGCGCTATAATCCAGGCCGACACTCCCCCCGGTGCCAGTACTGAGGGAGCGCCGCACTGTCGGAGGGAGATGTATATACTCTAGGATTTGAGTGCTATAATCCAGGCCGACACTCCCCCCGGTGCCAGTACTGAGGGAGCGCCGCACTGTCGGAGGGAGATGTATATACTCTAGCATTTGAGCGCTATAATCCAGGGCGACACTCCCCCCGGTGCCAGTACTGAGGGAGCGCCGCACTGTCGGAGGGAGATGTCTATCCTCTAGGATTTGAGCGCTATAATCCAGGCCGACACTCCCCCTGGTGCCAGAACTGAGGGAGCACTGCACTGTCGGAGGTAGATGTATGTACTCTAGGATTTGAGCTCTATAATCCAGGCCGACACTCTCCCCGGTGCCAGTACTGAGGGAGCGCTGCACTGTCGGAGGGAGGTGTCTATACTCTAGGATTTGAGCGCTATAATCCAGGCGCACACTCCCCCCGGTGCCAGTACTGAGGGAGCGCTGCACTGTCGGAGGGAGATGTCTATCCTCTAGGATTTGAGCTCCATAATCCAGGCCGACACTCCCCCCGGTGCCAGTACTGAGGGAGCGCCGCACTGTCGGAGGTAGATGTCTATACTCTAGGATTTGAGCGCTATAATCCAGGCCGACACGCCCCCCGGTGCCAGTACTGAGGGAGCGCAGCACTGTCGGTGGTAGATGTATATACTCTAGGATTTGAGATCCATAATCCAGGCCGACACTCCCCCCGGTGCCAGTACTGAGGGAGCGCTGCACTGTCGGAGGGAGATGTCTATACGCTAGGATTTGAGCTCCATAATCCAGGCCCACACTCCCCCCGGTGCCAGTACTGAGGGAGCGCTGCACTGTCGGAGGGAAATGTCTATACTCTAGGATTTGAGCTCCATAATCCAGGCCCACACTCCCCCCGGTGCCAGTACTGAGGGAGCGCCGCACTGTCGGGGGGATATGTCTATACTCTAGGATTTGAGCTCCATAATCCAGGCCGACACTACCCCCGGTGCCAGTACTGAGGGAGCGCTGCACTGTCGGAGGGAAATGTCTATACTCTAGGATTTGAGCTCCATAATCCAGGCCGACACTCCCCCCGGTGCCAGTACTGAGGGAGCGCTGCACTGTCGGAGGGAGATGTCTATACGCTAGGATTTGAGCTCCATAATCCAGGCCCACACTCCCCCCGGTGCCAGTACTGAGGGAGCGCTGCACTGTCGGAGGGAAATGTCTATACTCTAGGATTTGAGCTCCATAATCCAGGCCCACACTCCCCCCGGTGCCAGTACTGAGGGAGCGCCGCACTGTCGGGGGGATATGTCTATACTCTAGGATTTGAGCTCCATAATCCAGGCCGACACTACCCCCGGTGCCAGTACTGAGGGAGCGCTGCACTGTCGGAGGGAAATGTCTATACTCTAGGATTTGAGCTCCATAATCCAGGCTCACACTCCCCCCCGGTGCCAGTACTGAGGGAGCGCCGCACTGTCGGGGGGAGATGTCTATACTCTAGGATTTGAGCTCCATAATCCAGGCCGACACTCCCCCCGGTGCCAGTACTGAGGGAGCGCCGCACTGTCGGGGGTAGATGTCTATACTCTAGGATTTGAGCGCCATAATCCAGGCCGACACCCCAACCCGGTGCCAGGACTGAGGGAGCGCCGCACTGTCGGGGGTAGATGTCTATACTCTAGGATTTGAGTGCTATAATCCAGGCCGAAACTCCCCCCGGTGCCTGTACTAAGGGAGTGCTGCACTGTCGGAGGTAGATGTCTATACTCTAGGATATGAGCTCCATAATCCAGGCCCACACTCCCCCCGGTGCCAGTACTGAGGGAGCGCTGCACTGTCGGAGGGAGATGTATATACTCTAGGATTTGAGCTCCATAATCCAGGCCCACACTCCCCCCGATGCCAGTACTGAGGGACCGCCGCACTGTCGGAGGTAGATGTCTATACTCTAGGATTTGAGCTCCATAATCCAGGCCGACACTCCCCCCGGTGCCAGTACTGAGGGAGAGCTGCACTGTCGGAGGGAGATGTATATACTCTAGGATTTGAGCGCTATAATCCAGGCCCACACTCCCCCCGGTGCCAGTACTGAGGGAGCGCCGCACTGTCGGAGGGAGATGTCTATTTTCTAGGATTTGAGCTCCATAATCCAGGCCGACACTCCCCCCGGTGCCAGTACTGAGGGAGCGCTGCACTGTCGGAGGGAGATGTATATACTCTAGGATTTGAGCTCCATAATCCAGGCCGACACTCCCCACGGTGCCAGTACTGAGGGAGCGCCGCACTGTCGGAGGGAGATGTATATACTCTAGGATTTGAGCTCCATAATCCAGGCCGACACTCCCCACGGTGCCAGTACTGAGGGAGCGCCGCACTGTCGGAGGGAGATGTATATATTCTAGGATTTGAGCGCTATAATCCAGGCCCACACTCCCCCCGGTGCCTGTACTGAGGGAGCGCTGCACTGTCGGGGGAAGATGTCTATACTCTAGGATTTGAGCTCCATAATCCAGGCCCACAGTCCCCCCGGTGCCAGTACTGAGGGAGCGCTGCACTGTCGGAGGTAGATGTATATACTCTAGGATTTGAGCGCTATAATCCAGGCCGACACTCCCCCCGGTGCCAGTACTGAGGGAGCGCTGCACTGTCGGAGGGAGATGTCTATACTCTAGGATTTGAGCGCTATAATCCAGGCCCACACTCCCCCCGTTGCCAGTACTGAGGGAGCGCTGCACTGTCGGGGGTAGATGTATATACTCTAGGATTTGAGCTCCATAATCCAGGCCCACACTCCCCCCGGTGCCAGTACTGAGTGAGCGCTGCACTGTCGGAGGGAGATGTCTATACTCTAGGATTTGAGCTCCATAATCCAGGCCGACACTCCCCCCCCGGTGCCAGTACTGAGGGAGCGCTGTACTGTCGGAGGTAGATGTATATACTCTAGGATTTGAGCTCCATAATCCAGGCCCACACTTCCCCCGGTGCCAGTACTGAGGGAGCGCTGCACTGTCGGAGAGAGATGTCTATACTCTAGGATTGGAGCTCCATAATCCAGGCCCACACTCCCCCCGGTGCCAGTACTGAGGGAACGCCGCACTGTCGGAGGTAGATGTCTATACTCTAGGAATTGAGCTCCATAATCCAGGCCGACACTCCCCCCGGTGCCAGGACAGAGGGAGCGCCGCACTGTCGGAGGGAGATGTATATACTCTAGGATTTGAGCTCCATAATCCAGGCCGACACTCCCCCCGATGCCAGTACTGAGGGAGTGCTGCACTGTCGGAGGTAGATGTCTATACTCTAGGATTTGAGCTCCATAATCCAGGCCGACACTCCCCCCGGTGCCAGTACTGAGGGAGCGCCGCACTGTCGGAGGTAGATGTCTATACTCTAGGATTTGAGCTCCATAATCCAGGCCGACACTCCCCCCGGTGCCAGTACTGAGGGAGCGCTGCACTGTCGGAGGGAGATGTATATATTCTTGGATTTGAGCTCCATAATCCAGGCCGACACTCCCCCCGGTGCCAATACTGAGTGAGCGCTGCACTGTCGGAGGGAGATGTCTATACTCTAGGATTTGAGCGCTATAATCCAGGCCCACACTCCCCCCGGTGCCAGTACTGAGGGAGCGCCGCACTGTCGGAGGGAGATGTATATATTCTTGGATTTGAGCTCCATAATCCAGGCCGACACTCCCCCCGGTGCCAGTACTGAGTGAGCGCTGCACTGTCGGAGGGAGATGTCTATACTCTAGGATTTGAGCGCTATAATCCAGGCCGACACTTCCCCCGGTGCCAGTACTGAGGGAGCGCTGCACTGTCGGGGGTAGATGTCTATACTCTAGGGTTTGAGCTCCATAATCCAGGCCCACACTCACCCCGGTGCCAGTACTGAGGGAGCGCCGCACTGTCGGAGGGAGATGTCTATACTCTAGGATTTGAGCTCCATAATCCAGGCCGACACTCCCCCCGATGCCAGTACTGAGGGAGTGCTGCACTGTCGGAGGTAGATGTCTATACTCTAGGATTTGAGCTCCATAATCCAGGCCGACACTCCCCCCGGTGCCAGTACTGAGGGAGCGCCGCACTGTCGGAGGTAGATGTCTATACTCTAGGATTTGAGCTCCATAATCCAGGCCGACACTCCCCCCGGTGCCAGTACTGAGGGAGCGCTGCACTGTCGGAGGTAGATGTATATACTCTAGGATTTGAGCGCTATAATCCAGGCCGACACTCCCCCCGGTGCCAGTACTGAGGGAGCGCTGCACTGTCAGAGGGAGATGTATATACTCTAGGATTTGAGCTCCATAATCCAGGCCCACACTCCCCCCGGTGCCAGTACTGAGGGAGCGCTGCACTGTCGGAGGGAGATGTATATACTCTAGGATTTGAGCGCTATAATCCAGGCCGACACTCCCCCCGGTGCCAGTACTGAGGGAGCGCTGCACTGTCGGAGGTAGATGTATATACTCTAGGATTTGAGCGCTATAATCCAGGCCGACACTCCCCCCGGTGCCAGTACTGAGGGAGCGCTGCACTGTCGGAGGGAGATGTATATACTCTAGGATTTGAGCTCCATAATCCAGGCCCACACTCCCCCCGGTGCCAGTACTGAGGGAGAGGTGCACTGTCGGAGGGAGATGTCTATACTCTAGGATTTGAGCTCCATAATCCAGGCCCACACTCCCCCCGGTACCAGTACTGAGGGAGTGCTGCACTGTCGGAGGGAGATGTCTATACTCTAGGATTTGAGCGCTATAATCCAGGCCCACACTCCCCCCGGTGCCAGTACTGAGGGAGCGCTGCACTGTCGGAGGGAGATGTCTATACTCTAGGATTTGAGCTCCATAATCCAGGCCGACACTCCCCCCCGGTGCCAGTACTGAGGGAGCGCTGCACTGTCGGGGGTAGATGTATATACTCTAGGATTTGAGCGCTATAATCCAGGCCCACACTCCCCCCGGTGCCAGTACTGAGGGAGCGCTGCACTGTCGGGGGTAGATGTCTATACTCTAGGATTTGAGCGCTATAATCCAGGCCGACACTCCCCCCGGTGCCAGTACTGAGGGAGCGCCGCACTGTCGGAGGGAGATGTCTATACTCTAGGATTTGAGCGCTATAATCCAGGCCGACACTCCCCCCGGTGCCAGTACTGA
>NW_027307911.1:327223-334723 GCF_047496885.1 Scyliorhinus torazame | reverse complement strand
ACGAGGGGCTTTTCACAGTAACGTCAGTGCCGGGTTAATGTAATCCTACTTGTGACACTAATAAAGATTATTAATAATGTGGCGACGAGGGGATTTTCACAGTAACGTCAGTGCCGGGTTAATGTAAGCCTACTTGTGACACTAATAAAGATTATTATTAATGTGGTGACGAGTGGATTTTCACAGTAACGTCAGTGCCGGGTTAATGTAAGCCTACTTGTGACACTAATAAAGATTATTATTAATGTGGCGACGAGGGTATTTTCACAGTAACGTCAGTGCTGGGTTAATGTAAGCCCACTTGTGACACTAATAATGATTATTATTAATGTGGCGACGAGGGTATTTTCACAGTAACGTCAGTGCCGGGTTAATGTAAGCCTACTTGTGACACTAATAATGATTATTATTAATGTGGCGACGAGGGTATTTTCACAGTAACGTCAGTGCCGGGTTAATGTAAGCCTACTTGTGACACTAATAAAGATTATTATTAATGTGGCAACGAGGGGCTTTTCACAGTAACGTCAGTGCCGCGTTAATGTAAGCCTCCTTGTGACACTAATATAGATTATTATTAATGTGGTGACGAGGGTATTTTCACAGTAACGTCAGTGCCGGGTTAATGTGAGCCGTCTTGTGACACTAATAAAGATTATTATTAATGTGGCGACGAGGGGATTTTCACAGTAACGTCAGTGCCGGGTTAATGTAAGCCTACTTGTGACACTAATAAAGATTATTATTAATGTGGCGACGAGGGTATTTTCACAGTAAGGTCAGTGCCGGGTTAATGTGAGCCTACTTGTGACACTAATAAAGATTATTATTAATGTGGCGACGAGGGGATTTTCACAGTAACGTCAGTGCCGGGTTAATGTAAGCCTACTTGTGACACTAATAAAGATTATTATCAATGTGGCGACGAGGGGATTTTCACAGTAACGTCAGTGCCGGGATAATGTAAACCTAGTTGTGACACTAATATAGATTATTAATGTGGCGACGAGGGTATTTTCACAGTAACGTCAGTGCCGGGTTAATGTGAGCCTACTTGTGACACTAATAATGATTATTATTAATGTGGCGACGAGGGTATTTTTACAGTAACGTCAGTGCCGGATTAATGTAAGCCTACTTGTGACACTAATAAAGATTATTATTAATGTGGCGACGAGGGGATTTTCACAGTAACGTCAGTGCCGGGTTAATGTAAGCCCACTTGTGACACTAATAATGATTATTATTAATGTGGCGACGAGGGGATTTTCACAGTAACGTCAGTGCCGGGTTAATGTAAGCCTATTTGTGACACTAATAAAGATTATTATTAATGTGGCGACGAGGGTATTTTCACAGTAACGTCAGTGCTGGGTTAATGTAAGCCCACTTGTGACACTAATAATGATTATTATTAATGTGGCGACGAGGGGATTTTCACAGTAACGTCAGTGCCGGGTTAATGTAAGCCTACTTGTGACACTAATAAAGATTATTACTAATGTGGCGACGAGGGGACTTTCACAGTAACGTCAGTGCCGGGTTAATGTGAGCCTACTTGTGACACTAATAATGATTATTATTAATGTGGCGACGAGGGTATTTTCACAGTAACGTCAGTGCCGGGTTAATGTAAGCCTACTTGTGACACTAATAAAGATTATTATAAATGTGGCGACGAGGGGATTTTCACAGTAACGTCAGTGCCGGGTTAATGTAAGCCTACTTGTGACACTAATAAAGATTATTATTAATGTGGCGACGAGGGGATTTTCACAGTAACGTCAGTGCCGGGTTAATGTAAACCTACTTGTGACACTAATAAAGATTATTATCAATGTGGCGACGAGGGGCTTTTCACAGTAACGTCAGTGCCGGGTTAATGTAATCCTACTTGTGACACTAATAAAGATTATTAATAATGTGGCGACGAGGGGATTTTCACAGTAACGTCACTGCCGGGTTAATGTAAACCTACTTGTGACACTAATAAAGATTATTATTAATGTGGTGACGAGTGGATTTTCACAGTAACGTCAGTGCCGGGTTAATGTAAGCCTACTTGTGACACTAATAAAGATTATTATTAATGTGGCGACGAGGGTATTTTCACAGTAACGTCAGTGCTGGGTTAATGTAAGCCCACTTGTGACACTAATAATGATTATTATTAATGTGGCGACGAGGGTATTTTCACAGTAACGTCAGTGCCGGGTTAATGTAAGCCTACTTGTGACACTAATAATGATTATTATTAATGTGGCGACGAGGGTATTTTCACAGTAACGTCAGTGCCGGGTTAATGTAAGCCTACTTGTGACACTAATAAAGATTATTATTAATGTGGCGACGAGGGGCTTTTCACAGTAACGTCAGTGCCGCGTTAATGTAAGCCTCCTTGTGACACTAATATAGATTATTATTAATGTGGTGACGAGGGTATTTTCACAGTAACGTCAGTGCCGGGTTAATGTGAGCCGTCTTGTGACACTAATAAAGATTATTATTAATGTGGCGACGAGGGGATTTTCACAGTAACGTCAGTGCCGGGTTAATGTAAGCCTACTTGTGACACTAATAAAGATTATTATTAATGTGGCGACGAGGGTATTTTCACAGTAACGTCAGTGCCGGGTTAATGTGAGCCTACTTGTGACACTAATAAAGATTATTATTAATGTGGCGACGAGGGGATTTTCACAGTAACGTCAGTGCCGGGTTAATGTAAGCCTACTTGTGACACTAATAAAGATTATTATCAATGTGGCGACGAGGGGATTTTCACAGTAACGGCAGTGCCGGGATAATGTAAACCTAGTTGTGACACTAATATAGATTATTAATGTGGCGACGAGGGTATTTTCACAGTAACGTCAGTGCTGGGTTAATGTGAGCCTACTTGTGACACTAATAATGATTATTATTAATGTGGCGACGAGGGTATTTTTACAGTAACGTCAGTGCCGGATTAATGTAAGCCTACTTGTGACACTAATAAAGATTATTATTAATGTGGCGACGAGGGGATTTTCACAGTAACGTCAGTGCCGGGTTAATGTAAGCCTACTTGTGACACTAATAAAGATTATTATTAATGTGGCGACGAGGGGATTTTCACAGTAACGTCAGTGCCGAGTTAATGTAAACCTACTTGTGACACTAATAAAGATTATTATCAATGTGGCGACGAGGGGATTTTCACAGTAACGTCAGTGCCGGGTTAATGTAAACCTACTTGTGACAATAATAAAGATTATTATTAATGTGGCGACGAGGGGATTTTCACAGTAACGTCAGTGCCGGGTTAATGTAAGCCTACTTGTGACACTAATAAAGATTATTATTAATGTGGCGACGAGGGGATTTTCACAGTAACGTCAGTGCCGAGTTAATGTAAACCTACTTGTGACACTAATAAAGATTATTATCAATGTGGCGACGAGGGGATTTTCACAGTAACGTCAGTGCCGGGTTAATGTAAACCTACTTGTGACACGAATAAAGATTATTATTAATGTGGCGACGAGGATATTTTCACAGTAACGTCAGTGCCGGGTTAATGTAAACCCACTTGTGACACTAATAAAGATTATTATCAATGTGGTGACGAGGATATTTTCACAGTAACGTCAGTGCCGGGTTAATGTAAACCTACTTGTGACACTAATAAAGATTATTATTAATGTGGCGACGAGGATATTTTCACAGTAACGTCAGTGCCGGGTTAATGTAAACCCACTTGTGACACTAATAAAGATTATTATCAATGTGGTGACGAGGATATTTTCACAGTAACGTCAGTGCCGGGTTAATGTAAACCTACTTGTGACACTAATAAAGATTATTATTAATGTGGCGACGAGGATATTTTCACAGTAACGTCAGTGCCGGGTTAATGTAAGCCTATTTGTGACACTAATAAAGATTATTATTAATGTGGCGACGAGGGTATTTTCACAGTAACGTCAGTGCTGGGTTAATGTAAGCCCACTTGTGACACTAATAATGATTATTATTGATGTGGCGACGAGGGTATTTTCACAGTAATGTCAGTGCCGGGTTAATGTTAGCCTATTTGTGACACTAATAAAGATTATTATTAATGTGGCGACAAGGGTATTTTCACAGTAACGTCAGTGCTGGGTTAATGTAAGCCCACTTGTGACACTAATAATGATTATTATTAATGTGGCGACGAGGGGATTTTCACAGTAACGTCAGTGCCGGGTTAATGTAAGCCTACTTGTGACACTAATAAAGATTATTACTAATGTGGCGACGAGGGGACTTTCACAGTAACGTCAGTGCCGGGTTAATGTAAGCCTACTTGTGACACTAATAAAGATTATTATTAATGTGGCGACGAGGGTATTTTCACAGTAACGTCAGTGCCGGGTTTATGTGAGCCTACTTGTGACAATAATAAAGATCATTATTAATGTGGCGACGAGGGTATTTTCACAGTAACGTCAGTGCCGGGTTAATGTAAACCTTCTTGTGACACTAATAAAGATTATTATTAATGTGGTGACGAGGGGATTTTCACAGTAACGTCAGTGCCGGGTTAATGTGAGCCTACTTGTGACACTAATAAAGATTATTATTAATGTGGCGACGAGGGGATTTTCACAGTAACGTCAGTGCCGGGTTAATGTAAGCCTACTTGTGACACTAATAAAGATTATTATCAATGTGGCGACGAGGGGATTTTCACAGTAACGGCAGTGCCGGGATAATGTAAACCTAGTTGTGACACTAATATAGATTATTAATGTGGCGACGAGGGTATTTTCACAGTAACGTCAGTGCTGGGTTAATGTGAGCCTACTTGTGACACTAATAATGATTATTATTAATGTGGCGACGAGGGTATTTTTACAGTAACGTCAGTGCCGGATTAATGTAAGCCTACTTGTGACACTAATAAAGATTATTATTAATGTGGCGACGAGGGGATTTTCACAGTAACGTCAGTGCCGGGTTAATGTAAGCCTACTTGTGACACTAATAAAGATTATTATTAATGTGGCGACGAGGGGATTTTCACAGTAACGTCAGTGCCGAGTTAATGTAAACCTACTTGTGACACTAATAAAGATTATTATCAATGTGGCGACGAGGGGATTTTCACAGTAACGTCAGTGCCGGGTTAATGTAAACCTACTTGTGACACTAATAAAGATTATTATCAATGTGGTGACGAGTGGATTTTCACAGTAACGTCAGTGCCGGGTTAATGTAAGCCTATTTGTGACACTAATAAAGATTATTATTAATGTGGCGACGAGGGTATTTTCACAGTAACGTCAGTGCTGGGTTAATGTAAGCCCACTTGTGACACTAATAATGATTATTATTAATGTGGCGACGAGGGTATTTTCACAGTAACGTCAGTGCCGGGTTAATGTTAGCCTATTTGTGACACTAATAAAGATTATTATTAATGTGGCGACAAGGGTATTTTCACAGTAACGTCAGTGCTGGGTTAATGTAAGCCCACTTGTGACACTAATAATGATTATTATTAATGTGGCGACGAGGGGATTTTCACAGTAACGTCAGTGCCGGGTTAATGTAAGCCTACTTGTGACACTAATAAAGATTATTACTAATGTGGCGACGAGGGGACTTTCACAGTAACTTCAGTGCCGGGTTAATGTAAGCCTACTTGTGACACTAATAAAGATTATTATTAATGTGGCGACGAGGGTATTTTCACAGTAACGTCAGTGCCGGGTTTATGTGAGCCTACTTGTGACAATAATAAAGATCATTATTAATGTGGCGACGAGGGTATTTTCACAGTAACGTCAGTGCCGGGTTAATGTAAACCTTCTTGTGACACGAATAAAGATTATTATTAATGTGGTGACGAGGGGATTTTCATAGTAACGTCAGTGCCGTGTTAATGTAAGCCTACTTGTGACACTAATAAAGATTATTATTAATGTGGCGACGAGGGGATTTTGACAGTAACGTCAGTGCCGGGTTAATGTAAGCCTACTTGTGACACTAATAAAGATTATTATTAATGTGGCGACGAGGGTATTTTCACAGTAACGTCCGTGCCGGGTTAATGTAAGCCTACTTGTGACACTAATAACGATTATTATTAATGTGGCGACGAGGGTATTTCCACAGTAACGTCAGTGCCGGGTTAATGTAAGCCGACTTGTGACACTAATAAAGATTATTATTAATGTGGCGACGAGGGGATTTTCACAGTAACGTCACTGCCGGGTTAATGTAAACCTACTTGTGACACTAATAAAGATTATTATTAATGTGGCGACGAGGGTATTTTCACAGTAACGTCAGTGCCGGGTTAATGTGAGCCTACTTGTGACACTAATAAAGATTATTATTTATGTGGCGACGAGGGGATTTTCACAGTAACGTCACTGCCGGGTTAATGTAAACCTACTTGTGACACTAATAAAGATTATTATTAATGTGGCGACGAGGGTATTTTCACAGTAACGTCAGTGCCGGGTTAATGTGAGCCTACTTGTGACACTAATAAAGATTATTATTAATGTGGCGACGAGGGGATTTTCACAGTAACGTCAGTGCCGGGTTAATGTAAACCTACTTGTGACACTAATAAAGATTATTATTAATGTGGCGACGAGGGGACTTTCACAGTAACGTCAGTGCCGGGTTAATGTGAGCCGACTTGTGACACTAATAAAGATTATTATTAATGTGGCGACGAGGGGCTTTTCACAGTAACGTCAGTGCTGGGTTAATGTAAACCTACTTGTGACACTAATAAAGATTATTATTAATGTGGCGACGAGGGGCTTTTCACAGTAACGTCAGTGCTGGGTTAATGTAAACCTACTTGTGACACTAATAAAGATTATTATTAATGTGGCGACGAGGGGCTTTTCACAGTAACGTCAGTGCTGGGTTAATGTAAACCTACTTGTGACACTAATAAAGATTATTATTAATGTGGTGACGAGGGGATTTTCACAGTAACGTCAGTGCCGGGTTAATGTAAGCCTACTTGTGACACTAATAAAGATTATTATTAATGTGGTGACGAGGGTATTTTCACAGTAACGTCAGTGCCGGGTTAATGTGAGCCTACTTGTGACACTAATAAAGATTATTATTAATGTGACGACGAGGGGATTTTCACAGTAACGTCAGTGCCGGGTTAATGTAAGCCTACTTGTGACACTAATAAAGATTATTATTAATGTGGCGACGAGAGTATTTTCACAGTAACGTCAGTGCCGGGTTAATGTAAACCTGCTTGTGACACTAATAAAGATTATTATTAATGTGGTGACGAGGGGATTTTCACAGTAACGTCAGTGCCGGGTTAATGTAAGCCTACTTGTGACACTAATAAAGATTATTATTAATGTGGCGACGAGGGGACTTTCACAGTAACGTCAGTGCTGGGTTAATGTAAGCCTACATGTGACACTAATAAAGATTATTATTAATGTGGCGACGAGGGTATTTTCACAGTAACGTCAGTGCCGG